>NC_041395.2:278080021-278180021 GCF_900747795.2 Erpetoichthys calabaricus
TTCTGATAGCCAATAACATGCTGCCTCACAGAGCCAGTGCTGTATGAAGGCTTTACAGGTACAGTGCGTTCAGTGGCATTTTCTTCCCTTTTTTCCTTTTTCCCATTCTATCACGGTACTTAAAAAATGCAACATCAGACAGAAGAGTCTCTCTCCTGTTTGTCAGGTCCAAAGCACTCTCATTCTGTATTTCTTGTTATTGTATGACATTCGTTGTACTTCAGGGTGGGTGCTGATTGGTGGTCAGCTCTCATACAGAGCCCTTTGCCTACAGAGAAATTCAAACATGTTTGCTTTTGTTTTGGACTGAGTCACTGGACATGTCAGACTACACAACCAGTGGTCACAGGAATGTACTGCGACCAACTTGACAAGATTATGTAATTGAAGTTTGTGACTGAAAATTGCTTGAAAAGTCCTATAATTGTCCAAAGGGGGTCACCATGCATACATAGCTCCATTCCTCTTTGATTTATTTCTATATATATTAAGTGACTTTTTGCTTTCCTTGCTTGTATTATTTTCTTTTGACCATTACAAAGATCAATTAACTTACCTGATATGACTTCAAGTACCAGTGAGATGGTGTGGCAGATATTCATGCAAGCTGCAGAGAAGACCAGTTCCCACCGGTTTGTGTGACTACACTACTGTATCAATAACTTGAACTCGGTATCTACTTTTGCGATCAGGAGCATCTGTCAGACATATAAAAGTGGAAAATATACCATATATACAAGTTGAAATAAACTCTTTCAAGATGAATAATTGAATTTGCACAGAATGTTTCTCTATTTTAAAACAAGCGATTGTAAAAATTCACCAATGCTTTTAAGTGTTGTTTTTGAAATTTGAAAACTTTGTGCAGTGTGCACTGTTTAAGATTTCTTTTTAAAGAATAAGTGTATTCAATTAAAACTAAAATAGTATACTTGGAGGCAAGCTGTTTCATGTGGACATACAGAAAGACAATACAACAGTAGAAGTTTTAACTTTTTATGAAAAGAAATCTAAAATTAAACATTTATTTTTAATAAGGGAAGGTAATGCATATTCAGATAGACAGACATGCAGACGCTACTGTATCTATTGTGTGCCGTTCAGGTTAAACTTTCTTAATCTTGTTTTGTCCTGTTTCAGACCTACCTAGATAACATCTAACCCCTTAGTTCCCATTAAAGTCAATTTGCAAAAGGTTTACAAAATTGGTTCTGTAAAAAAGAGAGATAAGATAACACCTTTTATTTTCTGCTTTCACTAATCCTCAGGTACAGTAAGGTATTCCTTTGATGTTGGTAGTATTACTGCTTTGAGGCTTTCCAGTTATAATTTTTATGAATATCCTTTAATTTTACTTTTAAAGAAAACTGCTTTTTGAGATAATAAATACTCATATGTGAGGTTAACATACACACAGACATAGAACAAAACAAATTGTATATTTTAATATTTGTCTGTTTAATTAAATGTTCCAATGCAGGGTCACTGAAACCCAGGTAGCCTGAAACATAAATATATACTGTGTATTTGTGTTTGTGTACTTTCATATATGTTTAACAAAGTAAGAATGTATTTCCAAAGGTGTATTTCTCTCTAGCTCTCATAGCACTGACCAGTGTGTACCTTTTACACCTCCCATACCCCTTTCACCTCATCTGTCCTTTTTTCCTGATTTTCACCACCTGCTCCCTTGACTCCTGGCTCTCTCCTTACTATGGCTGGAAAAACTTTTAAACGACAGTCCATGAGCTCTTCTAGAGTCTGTTCTGGTCACACCAGATCTAGTTGAAGGGAGGTTTCTAATTCAATTAGGGACACCAGGTTAAAGCTTTCCTCAATGATGCCTACTCTCCCAATGCATAACGTGTGAGTCCATGCTGCTCTCACATGGGCTGGTATTTCTAAAATGAAGGTAACAAGTCTGCATAGTAATCAATCATCTATCTATCTATCTATCTATCTATCTATCTATCTATCTATCTATCTATCTGTCTGTCTGTCTGTCTGTCTGTCTGTCTGTCTGTCTGTCTGTCTGTCTATCTATCTATCTATCTATCTATCTATCTATCTATCTATCTATCAGTACTGAGTACAAGAATGCAGGTCATAATTTTCTTAACCTTTAAAATGTTAAGAAGTTCATTAAGAAGGACACATACTATAGCTCCTTTAACGCTGTACAACAGACAAGTAGTAAACACTGTGCCAAATCAAATGCCACCGCTCCAAAATTCAGCTTCACTTCAGTGCCCTCAGGCTAAGTTCATGCTAACACTAATAAATTAGAAAATACTGGTTTTGTTTTAAACGTTTTCCATCCACATTTGCATGTTCAGATCATTTTCTTAAAGTTTTTCATCCACACTGAAAAGCCAAGTAATTAGTAAATGTTGCCTATTGTGCATGTGAGGTTTATCAGTCAAGTGCAAAGCTTGTTTTCAGAGCAAACCCAACATAAATTCAAATGCTAAAAAGAATGAGGAAAAAACAAAACAGATGATGAAATACAACTGTTGTTAAAGGTTACAAATGAGTAAGGTTACCAAAACAATGGAAAATATAGAATGAGAGTCCTGTCAAAATAATGCAGGGACATATTTGAGTATTTCAAAGTGCAGTACCCATTGACAAAGTACATAGAGAATGACTATCCCTACAATAAAGATGAGATCACAAAAGGAATTATCAGAACAAACTGAAGTCGGTGCCTGATGAGAAGACAATTAAAAGTCAGTGTTTCATCGGTTGAAAATGCAATTTCAGTGTGAATGGAAGGCCAAAACAAATGAAAATAGATGTTATCAAAAACGTGTTTTCCACGTTAGGGTGGACTAGGTCTCAGAGAGCAACTCTCCTTTTCAACAGGTGTTCCTGTGGAGCCATTAGAAACAGAGCTTGCATTCTTCATTGTTCAGATGGGAGGAGGGATTGGGGCCACCGCTACAGTATGTAGTATGTATTTAATGTATATCTAGTGTGGCTGATGGTTGGGGATCCTGCCCAGCCGGGATGCCTGGAAGTATGGGGGCTTGGAAGCTCATCCCTGTTGGGGCCTGTGGCCACTGCCAGGGGGCGCCCGGACAATTATGGAGCCTTGGACGGCAGCACTTCCGTCACACCAGGAAGTGCTGCCAGAAGAGCATCAGGAAGCACCTGGAGCACATCTGGGTGAAGTATAAGAGAGGCCGCCTCACTACATTCGGGGAGCCAGAGTCGGGATGCAGAGGACGGAGCTTGCGACAGGAGGAGTGGAGGTGGCAGAATGAAGTCGGAGGAGAAAGAGACTGAATTGAGGGTGAATTAAGCACTATATTGTGTATGCATTGTGTTGTGAAGAATTAAAACATGTGTGTTTTGGGACATTCTGTGTCTGCCTGTTTGTGTTCGGGTTCAAAGTCCACACTAGACAAAGATAAAAATATATAGAATACCAAAAATACAAAATCAAAAATTATTTATGTATGTATGTATTTATTCTTTATAATACAATTAAATAAATATTTATATGATATAAAGAATAAAGAATATAAGAACATTGGTCTGATATTGGAATATACTGATTAGGAAAGAACGCAGATTGTTCTTTAGTGTTAGAAATTCAGTGATAGCACAATTATTATCATTATTACTTATTGTTTGGCTGATGCTTTTATCCAAGGGGTCTTATACTGTAACATTTGAGATACAATTGTTTACATTTCTTTTGTCTTTTTAGCAGGATTTGAACTCACAATCTCAGGATTTGAAGTCTAAAGTCCAATTCTTGATTTTGTGGTTTTCAGAATCTACATTGACTTGGTTCTAAAACAGGAAACATATACTATAAATCACAAATGTCAAAAACTTATATAATTTACATAATTTTGTACATGGGGGCTAATATGAACTTTGGAACAGCCTTTTCAGTTTTAGGCGGAAAACTCCCCTTGTTTGTATGCATACATATTTGCATATACATATATTAATTTAGTTGCAGAGGGACAACCCACAATTGTTAGTTTTTATATAACTACTTAAATTGTACTTAATAAAGCAATTTAATCAAATTTACATTTCCCATTAGACGTCCCATTTGTAGTTGGTAACAGGAATTACCTAAAACAATGACTAAATTAACAACATTAGATGCAGAAGAATATATGTTGTCAGAATGGGCATAAACAGTAATTGTAAGAGACTGTGCAGAGATAAAAAAAAGTCTGAATCTTGCATCTTTGGCATTTCCCCCCACCATTACCATTATTGGATGATGTAAAAGAAACTATTAAATGAACAATTGTTGGGATGAGCGCGTCCAATCAAGAACATCCACAATAACAAAATCAGACCAAGAACAGAATGATGGTGAAGAAAACACAATCAAACATTTTAAAAAAATGTGTACATTTTTATAGCATTGTGTTTTTAAGAGGTTACTGTTTTACTATTTAATTATAACTCAGTAACATAAATGGTATAGTAAACTGGCTAATTCCACAGCCTTCCATCATAGCACAGCATATTTAAAAGAGTTTTAGAAGAATTCTTCCCAGAGTATTTTGCAACTTTTCTTTTACTGTTCGCTTACTTTGTAATTTAATATAAGATCACATGTCGTGGCATCTGCTCCCTTCAGCCTGCACATCTCTGTATTTCTTGTGCGTATTTCCTGCTGGGTTTTTAACTTTTGCTCTGTGTAATTGATGGCTTCCACACTTCAGATAAATTCTTCACCCCTTTGCAGGCCGATTGTTTTTATATTTCTGCAGCGCGGCTCCTTTGTTGCTCTCATTGTTCTTTCCGAGAGCGTTAGTGGGGGCTGAGAAATGTCTCCAGCAATATTTAGTAAACTCTGAAGGGCACTTTTCATTCTTATTTTGCAAGCTTGGCACATGCCTTCTGTTACTAAGTGGCCTTGCATTCAAAAGCTCCCCATCCTCTATTATTTCGCCCACTAGGTGCCCAGACTTACAGCCCTGGCAGCTGCTGAGCCTTCAAAAAGACTATAGACTTCTCTCTGCAGGTGAGCCCTCCTGCCAAAGCAATTTCCAATCAAAGGCTCTTTGAGAATTTCAATGGGAAGCTGCCTTCATATGTGCCACTGCTCAAAGTGCCTTCACAATGACCGGCCCCTCTAAATATGCAGCTCATACAGAGTGGAGCCATTCGGCTTTCTTTCTTGGAGACAGGAGCCAATGACTGGCGCAAGCTCCTCTCGTTCAGGGGCAGAACATTTTCTTTGCAATTATCATATGAGCTGTTACACATTACTCATAAGGTGTGGTGCTCTCTCAAAGGCCTTTTCTGTTTTCTCAAAGCTGCTGGCAAGCTGGGATATCTATTCATTTGGTTACTTAAGTATAATTGCTCTCTTTGAAGCCTCAGAGAGGCAAATAATTTGCTTTGCCCTCAGGCAGTAATGGCGACATACCCAGCGACCCCCCCTCAAGCCTGTAGCAGTCAGACAACCCCTCAAAGGGCAGCTACCATACAGAGAAGAAATAATACAGCAAGGGCTGCTCAATTTCACCTTCTTTTCATCCAGTCCTTTTTAACTTTTATTAACAACAGCTTTCTTTGCTGTACTGAGCACTTGAAATGGCAAAATAGACCACTTAAGGTGCGGCTACATTTCCTTAACACCAACAGGGTGAGAAGAGGGCATCAAAGGGCTTAACTCAAACAAGACCACAACCTCCACTCACCAGAAAGATGGCGTCAATGCTGTGCTTTGCTTTGGTCTGACTTCAGTAGGAAAAGCACTTTGAACTGACCTGTCGTAAACAGGAAAGCTGAAATTTAGTAAGCTTTCAATAGTTTTATTTTGCTTGACAGAGCTTGGTAGTAAAGTGGTTAGATTTGCTTTAGCTTAGTTGCTGCCTACACGGGGTTTACATATTCAGTCTACAACTTCATTGGGTTTAAGCTCCAGAGATGTGTGACCTAGGTTTATTTGCCCACAATGAGTGAACACTCTTGAACAGTCTTGAAACCCACCACAAATTAGGCAAAAGTATAAAGGAAAAGGGGATTTTGCAAAAGCATGGGGAGAACACAGACATAGAAAGGAAAACACAAAGCAACTGGGACCACACTGGGACTCCCTATGCAATTGGTGGACTCTCACTGCCAAGTGGGGTGGGTGATCCAGTTTTCCACATGTATAAAGTGTCACTCCCTTCCTACTGCTCTCCATATACCAGACTCCTTCTCTTTCAGAATGACCTTTCTTCTTCCCATCAGACCAGACTGGTCCGAAGGTGGTTTTATACCCTTAACCTGAGGCCACGTCTAAGGCAACCCCAGGAACTACTTTGGAAGTTTTGAATGCTGTGCAGAAACTCTACGGCCATATGCCTGTAGCTCCCTATAGTGGACCCAGGTGTTCTTGCACACCTGATCCCCAACTAACAGTTAAAAGGACAGACACCCTCCAGGGAGTCCACTTTTTCCCACTCTCCAGTAGGGAAGTACGAACATTTTCAAATGCCTAATGCTGTCTTGTGTGGATCATCAAGCTCCAGATATTTTTTTCCCTTTACTCCCTTGAGGGAATAAATGCTTGGATCCTCAATAATATTGATCCTTCTAGTGTCCCCTGTCAATACAGTAACAACTTTAACTGTTTATTTTTAGGACCTTGCAGGGTCCTGTGAGTGAGTTCTATAATGCCCTTTGTTGTCACAATCCTTCTTGCGGTTACAACAGGTTTATACAATAAATATAGCAGCTTTTTGCAATCTTTTGTAGACTGCATGATGCCATTTTTTTTAGTCCATCTACCCATTTGTACTCCTTTTCCATGTCAGGACTGTTCAGAATGGGGACTCATCCTAGCAGAATAGGATGTATGATGAAAACCTATAGCATCCAGGCAACCATAAGGAGAACATGTAAACTCTACACTTCCCCAACATCTGAGTAGAATCAAACGTAGGACTCAGCAGCCTCCAGGCAATGGTGCAAACCACTGTGCCACTGTGTTCCACAAAATGCAGTAAATTAACCAGAAAAAGTAACCAAATGATTTTGATAAACTATTTCTAAACACTGCAGCTATATACAGCTACCCACCATAGATACGTAACTGCCACTTATACACTGCTGTGCCATTCCAGTCTGCACCATAAGGCATAGGAATTTAAAAAGTCACTCTGGTGAACAGCTTGTCCCCAAATGAACCTTGGCTTCGTGCAATGATTTTGAGTAAATAGCAGTAGACTTTCCATTAATGTAAGGAAATTGGATAATTACGTGATGTGTCTGTACTAACAAACTCTAGGCAAGTACAAATTCCCATGATATACTGTGTGTCAAATATGCACTTTGAACTACTCTTTGTACTACTACTGGGAGTTCTGACATATTACCAAAAAATAAGGTGGAGTTAATAGAAAAAATATAAGGAAAACCTGCATTAGAATTGAAGTGTGCAGTTCAAGCTAGGTTGCCAAAGGCTTTTTACAAGGCAGCCATTTCTCTTCTATCCCTTTTAGACAACCGGTTCATAGTAAGCTTTGAGAATCCTGATTCTTCACCAGCTGGTTCAGTTACATTAATTATTTTGAAATATACAGAACAACCTATAAAAAACAGCTGTTGAGTTTATGAAAAGCAATATTCCAGAATATATGACTATGCTGTGTATTTAATAAAATGTATTATGGTATAGTGTTATTCACTGAGTAAAGGCCTAACAGACATATACATATAATATACATATTATACAATAACAACAACATAACATAAACATTAAGCTGAAGCTGAATTACTCAAAAACAGAAGTCAGCTTCCTTGACACCACCGTTCAACTGAAAGACAATACCCTTGTAACTTCTGTTTTTCACAAACCGACAGACAGACGGACCTACCTGAAAAGTGATAGCTTCCACCCCAAACATATAAGGCACTCCATTATTTTCAGCCAAGCAATACGGTACAATCGTATTTGCTCAGACCCAACAGACCGGGATCAACAACTGCAGGAGCTCAGACAAGATTTCATCAGATAAGGTTACACCCCCAAAACAACTGACACTCAAATAAGAAGAGCTTCTGCCATACCCAGAGACAACCTTCTGGAATATAAAAACAAAGACAACAAGGATCTCATCCCCCTTGTTGTCACCTACAACCCACATCTTGAAACACTTCAAAAAATTATAAAAGAACTTCAGGCAATACTAAACAATGATCAAACACTGAAAAATGTATTTCCTGAACCTCCCCTCCTGGCATACAGACAACCACCAAATCTTCAACAACTAATTGTCCGAAGCTCCCTAAGTGAACCAACAGAAAATGGCACATCTCCATGTCTACAGAAAAGATGCAAAACATGTGCCTACATCTATGATACAGACTGTATAGTTATACCACACTGCCGACTTGAACATCACATAAAGGGATCATTTTCCTGCAGATCATATAATGTAGTCTACCTAATTTTCTGCATGAAATGTCCTGACACTGCACTCTATGTAGGAGAAACTGGACAAACACTCCGCCAGAGAATGAATTTACACAGGTTCCACATTAAACATGGCAACACAGATGTTTCTGTAGCGGCCCACTTCAACAGCCATGGACACTGTGAGAAGGACTTTAAAGTCACAGTGCTTATGGGCAACTTCAAAACACAGCAAGAGAGAAAAGAATGGGAAGTTAAACTCATACTAAAATGTAATACTTTACAACATGGATTGAATAAAGACAAGAGTTTTATGGCCAGATATGAGGATTGTTTATATCTCTCAGAATGACAGACAACCTGTCTACAGACCCACATTGTTTTGAAAAAACTCATTACAAACTTCAAAAGACTTCATTGGACAGTTATCTTATCCAGAGATCTTGACAATACATTGTTCTTTTCTCTCTTGTTAAATTAACCCTAGCCTGAATGAATCTATTAATTTTTTACATTTAAAATTTCTCATTTAAATATTTACCAATGTTGTTTCTTGTCCTAGAGTGTGTATATAAACACAGGGAACTCCAGTTTCTGTATTACATCTTGCCTGAGGAAGGGGCCTGAGTTGCCTCGAAAGCTTGCATATTGTAATCTTTTTAGTTAGCCAATAAAAGATGTCATTTTGCTTGGCTTTTCTCTACAATAACAACAACAAAACTTTTATTCATATTGAACATTTTTATTCAAAAGTATGAAAGCTTATTCTTGTCTCTCAAAAAACATATATTGTTAATTTATTTTGCAAAAATATTCAATTTTTTCAAAAAAATATTCTGTTATTTCACACAGATACTGCCTGCTGCTGCCATTACCTTCATGCTTGTGCATGTTTCAGTAGTCTGGTGACAACTATTGATTAATCACGTGTGTAAGCTTGCAATTAAGTGACAAGATATGAATAAAAGTTACAGGTATACATTTAGTTTATATCAGGTTAAAGTTTAGTAAATATAGCCAGTCAGTCATTTTCCAACCCGCTATATCCTAACAAAGGGTCAAGGGGGTCTGCTGGAGCCAATCCCAGCCAGCACAGGGTGCAAGGCAGGAACAAATCCCGGGCAGGGCCCCAGCCCACCACATGGCACACACACACACACAGTACACACTAGGGACAATTTAGGATCGCCAATGCACCTAACCTGCATGTCTTTGGACCGTGGGAGGAAACCAGAGCTCCCGGAGGAAACCCAACATGCAAACTCCATGCAGGGATGAACCAGGAAGCAAACCCAGGTCTCCTTACTGCGAGGCAGTAGTGCTACCACTGCTGCACCATGTTACCCTAGTAAATATAGTGCATTTGTTATATTATATAGGCAGAGTGGTGGTGAACAGCTGTAATTCCTGCCTCACGGTGCCATTTTGAATGTTTTCCCCAAGAGTTTGTGGATTGATTGGTATTGATTGGCATCCAGCCCCTTTCCATCTTCATCTTAAGGCCACAAAGATTTGAGTAAAGAACATTGACTACTGTACCTCCAAACAACACTGTTTCAAAATATCCATTTGCAAATAGTTGAATTAAAACTAAACAGATACTTTAAATATAGGTTTCTGTCACTGGATTGCATGCAGCATATTTTTTTCTGATTGGCTATGTGAAAAGGCTCTGCAAAGTAGCGGGATACCGTCCACCACATTTGCATCTTGCGTTACACCCAATGCTAGTGTGATAATCACTGGCTCCATGTGATCCTAAACTGGGAAAAAAAAAGACTCCACAACACATTCAGGATCAAATACCCTGTATATACAGTGCCTATGACTTTTTTTCAGATGTTGTCACTTGATTGCACTCTATGCACGTGCCAAACCTCTTCTTCTGTAGCTGTCACTAGATGGCTGGAGCACGTGTATGCACAATGTTACCAGCCGCAGCAGACAATATCTTCGTGAAATAATGAAATTCTTTTTTTTTTTTTGAGTGGAAGGACTAACCTTCTGTACAAAAAGAAGATAATACAATAAAACGAAAAGTGACAATTACAAAAATAAATAAAATGTAAAAATAGACTATGACAACAAATTATATGTATCTTATGTGCAGATTATGTATGCAGACATAAAAAACACAAACAGTAAAACTGAAATTAATTTCTTAAATATGAACAAAGGCATAACATAAAATACACAATGCCCTCAAAATGCTTAATTCAATTCACTGTTGTGAGGGCCTGCAGCCCACTATGGCATAACTAGGAGTAAAATCAATCTGTTATAGGTGATTTGACCATCAGGACATGGAAAGAGAAAATGTTAAAGCTCAAGTGGTTGAATCGATTATTTCTGAGGTGGATATCTCTAACTATATTCCACATTTACAAATTGGTTTCTAAGTGCTGAAATCTTTACAGTTGTTTGTGATGAAAAGCTTATAAGTTCAAGTTGGAAATTATTGTAGCTCAAATATATCATATACAGGGTTTAAATAATTGTAATTTAATTGATAACGTGAACTGTACAAAGTAATCTGCTGTTCCTGTTTGTTACTGATTTAGAATTTTGAGTGATTCAGACGCCAGCCCTGGATAGTGCTTCAGTTCAACTGACATACACATACACATTCACCAACAAGGAAGATACTGTAGTTTAGAGACAGCAGTTAATCCAACACGCATGGGATATGGCAATACTTAAAGGCTGCTTCAGCAAATCACTGCTGATAATGTACCCAAGGATTAGCTGGGGTAATGAGGACTTATACAGTCAGCATGGAGTTGGTAAAAAGTGTCTAGTGCTTTTATTGAAACCAAACAATAAAGTGTCCAAAAGTGCAATGCAAGTTCTTCAATATAATAAATAATCCATAAAATGATGTGAAAAGTGGAGGTTAAAATATTCAATAAATAAACCCAACATAAAATTGGTTTTGGGTTCCCATGACTAGCCCCTCTGAATTAGCAGGACACCCACTGAACCCCACTCAGATCTCCCTCAGCCAGTCCTTATTGGAGACACTGTACAACTGGGACTCTCCTACTCTCCCTACATTGCTCAACAGGAGTGTCTCTTCTCCAGTCCGTTCTCAAGGATAGGCCTTCTGCTCACTTCCCCAGGGTATACTCCCACCTGCCTCCTTTTCTCCTAGCATGGGCTTCTTGTCATCCTCCCTCTCCTTCTCTCTTAACCTCCATTCCATCTTTTCCTTTCTTTTTCTTGTTCACCCACTTCTGTCATGCAGGCTCACCTTATAACCCCAATTGGGTACAGGTGCTATTCTCCACCCACTCCGAGGTGTGAATGAAGCACTTAAATGACCTGCTTGCATTTGCACATGAATGCGCGATCAGCCAAGCACCCCATTCAACCTCAGAGTGGCATGTGCATGCTCACATATGCACCTGCATCCGACTGGATGTTCTGGGACTCCTGATTATTAAAATCATGTTTTGTTATGGACCTTTTATCACACCCCATCACCCAAAAAAAAAATCCCATGTATGCTCCACACAGACAAGGCTTCAAACCCAGGGCATTGGATTGATTAGGCAGCAGCCATAATTACTATACCATTGTGAAAAAGTCATGGTAATGAAGGAGAGAAAAACAAAAAAACTCTAGTAAAACAGATTCCTGGAGAAAATAAACATCTTGGGGTGGTGACAGATTATTCAAAGTCATTTACAACAGACAAAAGCACAGTGTTGTCAACTTAAGGCAATTGGTTATCCTCTCCCTTCTGAGAATACACTATCATAAAGACACGTGCTCAAATCCGAAATCATCTAAAATAAATTCCTGTTAACCTCCATTAAAACTAATATCAGCTGACTTTATTCTTTCTGCTCCCCCAAAACTCTTGGTGTGTACATTTGCTGAATGTAATTTTAGTTTTGCATCTCTCTGGAACTTTTCCACACATCAGATGTACTGCTGAGGCTGAAGGCTTATCTTTTTCACTCCCACAGGCTGTTTTATTCTGAATTAACTCTGTAAACAAAACTTCACTTAATGCTAACTAAAGTTGGAAGTTTCGATTTCACTTCAACAGTTAAATATTCTGTCAATTTTACAGTGTTGACTTGTATTAAAGGTTTAATTTTTCTTATACACACAACTGTACTATTTTAATACCTTATTGTAATCTTGTATGAACTGTAAAGCACCTTTGAAGGGTGCATGGTCTTTACAGTGTTATGCAAAATCAATAAACTGGACTTAAATAGGTTAAAAGTGGATAAATGGATGAAATTAATTGATACATATCCATTCAAGCAATCTTAGGACAAGAGGCACAACATAACAGTGTAATATATTATAGGAGTCAGGAAGGCTGCCTCCTCCAAGTAAGTGGAAATGTAGCATATGCAGCAGAAAGGGGACTGAAAAACAAAATCAAAAATGTACAAAAACCATGCAATGGTACCAATTATTCTGAGCCAAGATGATGAGGAAGTGCCTCGGCCAAAGTTTTCCATTTTGTGTGGGATATTGGCACAATGGCATTGCAAAATCAGCATAATACAGTATATTCTGGGACAGCACAAAGGTTTATGGAGGCATTGCTAGCGGCCAAGAAATGTTTTATTATATACACTGTGAAAATGTATTTAAAAATGCCACTGCATAATGAAACATAAATCCCCTTAATTATTATCCAAAAACTAGGCCTCCACCAAGTAGCCTTATTTTGGAAGCCAGAAGTGGTCTTCTATAAATTTAAAGGATTTTACGCATTTTTGCACATTTTTTCTTAATAGGATCCATTTTTTTTTCTCAGTAATGAAGTAAATACTGATAGTAATGTAGTTTTATTTTTGATAGTCAGGCAATTACTAACTAGGTATTTGAAATGTTGTTGTATTTCCTTTTTGCAACCTCTAAGGTCTGTCACGTGATATTCATCCTCCTTTTTTTAACACTTCGTGACAATGGGGGACCCCAGATGGAGTCTGAAAGTTCCAGTAAAATGGGAGGAGGTTATTTCTGTTTCATTGCTAATCAGAGTAAATGAAGGAAAAGAAATGAATAAGGAGGCTGCTCAGTCATCACTTTTAGTCTGTTTCTTAGCTGTGTTCACGTATGATTGCAGAGTGGCACAGTGGCTGCTGATTCTACCTGAGAGGGGTTCTGCTCCAATTCTTGTAACTAATTGGTGTCTCTAAAATGGCCAAGTTTTAGTGGGTGTATATGTGTGCTCAGTGGGAGACAAGCATCCCAACCAAGGCTGGCTTTTGCCTTGTGCTCAGAATAGAGTGTGGCAGTCCACAAATGGATTCAGGAAGCATTTGGACATCTTCACTTTTTATAAATTTTGATATGTTGTAGCCTTGTGCTAAAATCATCACTCTACATCAAGCAACACTGAAAACCCAATAATGACAAAGTAAAAACTGGATTTTTAGAAATTTTTCCAATTGCCATAAAAATAAACAAAAAAAACCTAAATATCACATTGACACAGGTACTCAGATACTTTGCTAAAGCACTTGAAATTTGGCCCAGGTACGTCCACTTTCTACACCTTGTTTGGAGTCCAATTGAGGACAATTGATTTGATTGGATGTGATTAGGAAAGGCACACACCTGTCAATATAAGGTCCATATTTCACAATGTATATCAGAACAAAAATCAAGACATTAGTCCACAGGAATTGCCTGCAGAAGATTGTGTTGAGGCACAGATCTGGGAGAAGTGACAAAACAAATTCCTGTACCACTGAAGGTACGCAAGAGCACAGTTGTCTTCATTATTCTTAATTGGGTGAGAAAGGCCATGGTAAGAAAGGTGACCAAGAACCCAATGATCACTGTGCCAGGACTCCAAAAAAACTGTGTGGGCATGAGAGAAACTTCCAGAAGGACAACCATAACTACAATATTCCACCGTTCTGGACTTTATGACAGAGTGGCCAGGCAGAAGAATTTCCTCCTTAAAAGACATGACTCTCAGTCTATGAGAAACAAAATTTTTTGGTCTGATGAAACCAAGATATAATTCCATCAGTGAAGCATTGTGGTGGCAGTATCATGCTCTAGGGTTGATTTTCAATGGCAGTGACTGAGGGACTGGTCAGAGTTTGGAGATATCTGAACAGAGCCAAGTACAGAGATATCCTTAATGAAAATCTGCTCCAGAGTGCTCTGGATCTCAGACTGGGCCAAAATTTCAACTACCAACAAGACAAGGACCCTAAACACAAAGCAAGGACAACACAGGAGTTATGGTATATCCTTGAGTTGCCTAGCCAGTGCTCCGAATTGAACCCAATCAACCATCTCTGGAAAGCCCTGAAAACAGCTGTCCATCAATGGTCACCATCCAGTCTGTCTGAACTTGAAAAGATCTGCAGAGAAGATTTGCAAAAAATCCACAAATTCAGGTGTGTGAAACACATCATACCCAAGAATACCCCAGCTTGTAATCTTTGCCAAAGGTGCTTCTGCAAAGTACTGAGTAAAGGGTTTAAATACTTGTGTCAATGTAGTATTTCAATTTTTATTTATTTTAATACATTTGTGAAAATTTTTAAAGTCCCATTAATTGAAATGAATTTAAATTAGTTTGGCGTAAAGTTGCAATATAACAAAATGTTTAAAAAGTGAAGGGTTCTGAATACTTTCTGAATCTACTATATGTTGGAAAAAGCTTTTTAAAAATGAATGGAGGAGTTTATTTATTGAGCTTTGAAAACTCAATACAACACCAAATAAAATGCCACTTAATTTAAAGGAGCTGTGCTGCTTCAGTATGGATGAAGTGCCGTTGTGTTGATGTGTTATTGCATTAGTGCTTACAAGACACAGGAGGGTATATACAGTATATATATACATAAAACACTTATTATCACCTTATTTACATGTTAGAAATCCATTCATTCTTTCATCCATGTATCTGTTTACTGAAAACAATTAAATACTGTATATGCATCTGTATTAAATCAATATATTAATATATAACTTTAACAGCATGTTGAGGCTCCTTTCCTTTTCTGTTAGCTCCTTTTTTGAGTTGGGATTTTTTCTATGATTTGGCATGTTTTCCCATTGTTTTTGAAAATTTTCTTTTTGCTATTGGGATGATGGATTTCTCCAAATTGCCCAAGTGTCTAGCTACAGTATATGGCTGTGCTGGAGCATGTCACATGAAGGAGTATTCTACCACCCTAAGTGGGACATTGATGTGTGCTGCTGAGTGGGGCCTCGCTGCCACACAAATTCAAGCTGCAGAAATGAGGTAAAATATGAAGACATGTATGGATTGTCATAAGAGGGATGAATAATCATCAAAGAGTGGTGGTAACCAAAGTAATCACAAACTTGAAGGATTGTCAGTCCTATCGTGAAGTCTTGGTTCTTCTTCATGGGAGGATCTGTCCTCTGAGGCAGCAGATTCTAAAATGAACTCCAAGGTTCGATTGTCTTCTCTTTATAAACATGAGGAACTGAAAGGGGTGGAGCTTCCTCCTCCGTTCTTGGGAAACTAGGAAAGGACGTTTGTGACTGTGTCACCGCTTTATTATTCTCTGTCATGTTTACCTTTTCAGAGGCAGTGAGGTGCACACCATTCTTATATACAGGTTGTAAAAGAATTAAATCATATTATTAAATATTAACCTTTCTGAAAGCTTTTTAATTTTTACTTATGGGTATTAGAAAGCAAAATTTTATTTTCTGTAACAGTCTAGTTTTAACACTATAGTTAAGAGACAGGTTACTGATCTTACACATTCTAATGCAGTTCTTGCCCGTGCCTTAGCCTAACCCAATCAGCATGCATTCACTTTCTTATTAGTTTTCTATCATTATTTATATTTTCTTTTTAATGAATATTCATGTATGTATACATATCTAAGGTACCACTGTTGTTCAACTGTTAGCTACAAAGGTGAAGATTTGAATCCCAGGCTAGTCATGCCTTCATTTAGTTTACAACATTCTCTTTGTGTCTGTTCTGTTTTTAAGTTTTCTGGTTTTCTCCCTAAACTTCAAAGATGAGAATGGTTTGGTGTTGGTGAAGGGATTTTCCTTTTTGCATAATTTCAGAGATGTTTCATTAGGGTGATTGTTAGTGTATATCTGTATTTGGTTTATTGGGATCAATAAACATTGACCTTAAAACAAAGGAAAGCATATTAGATCAATGGAGACACAATCTGATGTGTCACAATGTATACCCTGCAGTTGATTTGCACCACATACAGGGCTGCTGTTATTTTTCTAATTGTGCTGAGTTTTACTGAAAAATGTTGTGAGGGTTTTCTTTCTTTAATTTTAGTTTGCTTGAAAGTGTGTACAATAGTAAACTATATAAAAATAAAATTGAAACTAAAGAGAAAAGTGAAAAAAGTGAAATGGGTGTGATGTAATGTTGGTCCAAGATCCTTTGATTAGCTGCACACTTATGTGTTTTTTTGTTAATCTTGAATCAGTCCTGAAATTTAGCTCGTAAAGAATTTGATGGTCTGGAAAAAAAAAACAAAAAAAACTTTAGTTAAAATGTATTTTGTGAATTGAAAAGCCTGCATTGATGGTGCAGTAGATAGTGCTGCTGCTGCTTCATGACTTCAGAGTCCTTTGCTTGATACCAGGGCCCAGTCATTATCTATGTGGAGTTTGCTCTGAGTACACCATGTTTTTCTCTCACATCCCAAAGAAGTGCAAATCTAAATTGGTCCCATATGAGTGAATGTCGATGTGGTGTATGAGTGTGCCCTGGGATGAACTGCTGCAATATCAACAATTGGCTCCAACTTTGTGCTCAATGGTACTGATACCTGTGACTAGAAGTGTGTAGCATTCATTCATTCATTAGTTATTTCAGCATACAGGGTCGTGTTGGCTCAGAGTCTGCTCAGACATCTTTGGGTGCAAGGCAGTAACCTCGTCATTAATGAGACACCATTCATTCCCAGGCACATCCACACTCACTCACACCAGAGTTAACCATCAACCTAACCTGTATATCTTTGGGATGGGGGAAGAAATTGACTTACCCTCAGAATACATCTAAAAATATATAGATATTATGTAAACTCCATTCATTCTGAAACTGTGGAAGATTTGAACCCAGTGTTCAGAACCTGTTAGACAATGGTGTTGACTATTGTCATACTGTGATGGCGATTAAAGGACAAAATGTCATAAGATTGATGCAGGATCATCAGGTAAGTGAGTTCAAGGAGAGATAACAATAAAGGGTTCATTAATAGACTCCATTTATCCTTGAACGAATAATTGACATTTTAATAAGAATATCTACTTTTTTAATGTTATACTTGCTTTAACTACAAAACCTATGTTTTCAAGCTAAATCATAGGCAAAGCTTGATTTTAGTTACAACAAAGGTGTATCCTGGTTCTTTTTGGGTGTACATTTTTAAGCAAACTGTTTTACATTGGTTCACCTTTGTATTTTTAGTACAGGCTAACTAAATTAAAGGGAGAGAATTTACAAATCAGAATTCCATGCCAGCTCCAAGATGCTATTTTTTTCTTTAAAGCAAACAAACACATGATGCCTTTCTTTGTAAAGAACGTAACCGCAGAATGATTGCTTTGCTTGATTATATAAATTGATGTGAAATTGACTTTTTGCCTTCATTCATGTGATGCGTGAAGAATTGTAAATGTGGCAAGAGCACATAAATCAGAAGGATTCAGGGTTGAGGGCTGGAATCATACTAAGTTCTCTTCCATTCTGGTAGACAGAAGACTTTACTGAAAAATGTAACCCAAAACAGTCACATGTTTGGTTCTCTGCTAAGAAATAATAATAAAAAACTCATTGCAACCCCCTCCAAAAACCAATTATGCTGATACTAAAAATTACACAATAGCTAGATTATAAGAGAACAGGAAAGCACACCCACGCACATATATAGATACATGTAAATAGCAGGGTTAGAGTTATCAGAATGTTGTAATGTTACGGTGACCTTAATTAGCTTAATTGCCACGTGCAACAGACATGTGGAACTAATTAGCATTAAAGTAATTCCCGGAGGGCTGATAAAGGCATAGCTAGGAAGCAGACAGAAGAAAAGTGAAGTAAGTGGTAAAGTGGCTACGAGATATCTGGGCGCATCTAGGGGTCCCTCTACAGTTTGCGTTATCAAACAATGCACTTCCAAAGTGTATATATAATAGATACCCCAGAGGACGGTTGGGTGTCCCACCCAACATGGGGGTGGAACCCTTACCACGTTAGGTATAATGGAAGGATGGACTACATGGGGGCAATACTCTGTCGAGATGCCTTATGATCCCCGTCCAGGGTGGGTTGCCCGAAGAGTGCATGACCTGGCAGGAGAGCATGACAGGGAGCAGTTCATACCCCACTATAATAGGTGGCAGTGTCCCTCATATAGAGTCCCAGTTTGGACACCCACAGGGCTACATGGGAGTTGGAGTCTGGAGGAGCACTCTATGGAGATCCCTGGCATACAATAGAGGGCTCTGCCAGGGGTGGAACTCCCTGGCTTTCTGATAACCTGGAAGTGCTTCCAACTGACTACATCACATCACTAGAAGTAACCCCAGTCCACAGTAAAATGAATCGTGCTTCCTTGTCCAGATGAGACAGAGCTGGGAGGATGGAAGGCAACACTTGAGTGGAAGAGAGCAGAGCTGTAGAGAGGGGAGAGGAGGAGAAAGAGAGAAAAGACAACTTGTTTTGGGGCTTGTGTATATGAGGTAATTGTAATAAAACACCCTTTATTTGAACCCGGGACTGTTTTGGTGTGTTCGTGTTTGGGGCTCTGTCCTTTACAATTTACAAACATCTATATATATATACATATATATATCCATTATCTAACCCACTATATCCTAACTACTGGGTCACGGGGGTCTGCTGGAGCCAATCCCAGCCAACACGGGGCGCAAGGCAGGTACAAACCCCGGGCAGGGCGCCAGCCCACCGCTGGGGACACACACACACACCCACACACCAAGCACACACTAGGGACAATTTTAGGATCGCCAATGCACCTAACCTGCAGAGCTCCCGGAGGAAACCCACGCAGACACGGGGAGAACATGCAAACTCCACACAGGGAGGACCCGGGAAGCGAACCCAAGTCTCTTAACTGTGAGGCAGCAGCGCTACCACTGCGCCACCATGCCACACACATATATATATAGTATATATATATATATATATATATATATATATATATATATATATATATATATATATATATATATATATATATATAGTGAAATGATTGAACAGACACAGAAAGAGATTTGGGGGCAGCCACCCGTATACTTGAATCAGGCTACCAAAATGAAAGATTGGTTCCAAATGACATCTCAGTCCAACAACAGAATGACAGCAATACGCAAACATGGCGGTTTTAAAGCCGGGCAGGAGAAGTGATGTCATTGGGCCTGGAACCGCAAGTGTTGCCGTCAGGCGTGGAGCCAGAAGTGACGTCCTCCAGTCCAGGCGAAATTTCCCATGGTTGGTCTGCCAATGAAAAAGGCAGGATTAGTGCACTCTGCCATCCCCTGGTCTGGCATGGAATTATCCCTTTGTGAGCCTTTCAGCTGCCTCCCATGCGCATGTGTGTGACAATATAGATATATTATATTCTAATACATACATACATATATATGCATACATTCCCTGTGAAGACTCAGTGGAATGGCTTGTTCTCTGCTTCCTTGTGTGCAATGCATTTCAGCGTGGGTCACCATAGAACTGAACCCCATAGTTTTGACGGAGAACCTTTCCACTGTTTACTGGTGAATGGCTCCACATGGCTGGGAGTAATGGTTTTGAGCCAAAGTGAGCCTGGTTTTCATAAATGATCCACATCCAGATTTGGGAAATGTTGGTTCACACAATGATTTTACAATGCAAGTGAGTATAGCCTTAACAATCTATGGAATGCAAGTCCTGACATTACTGTGCCAAGGGCAGGAGGATGTGGTTGATGTTTCTAGTGGTGGTTTTACCCTTTAAGTAAAATAAATCTGCTTTTAAATAAATACCATACCCATTTAAAAAATGGCAACTTTTATCCATTCCCAAGCTCCTCTAATGGCTCAAAACCTGCAGATTATGAATGGCTGGATTAGTGTAAATAAGACATGTATGTATAAAACTGATGTTGTTAAAAAAATTCAGCATCCCTTTTGACACACTGATTCAAAGGACAGTCAAAAATTGCAGTTAAACTTTGCTGCTGTATATATGGGGACATTTCCTTTCTAAGAAAAAAAGCTTAAGACGAACATTCACAATGTCATTGCAGCAACTTGCCAGTTCTGAAATGTTTAATTATTTGCTTTATGGCCATATGTGACAAACATGTATTATAATAAAATATGTTCACATATTTGTGTTGTGCACACAGGGCCTATGGAGAGAACACATTACAAATAAAGCATTTCAGAATAACAGCAAGATGCCATTTAGTCAATTGCACAGCATCTAATATATTATTGACTTGAGAGAGTGTCCATTCGTTTTTTCTTTTTAATGTGCCGCTTTTAAATAGTGGAATAAATGAAGGACCGTGCTGCCATGTAGCTGCAAATAAATCTGAAAATGTAAAACAAATGTTCAAGACACAATATTTTAGCAGTTTAATCATATAAAAACAACAGTTTTTATTTTTATTTATTTTAGAATGTATTTATTTTACCTATCTCCTCATGATTCCCGTTAAAAAATATGAATTAAAATGTAAGCAGAACCCACCAAGTGCCCTCATTGCTTAGTGCCCTCCAGACCCATTTAGTGCTGTATATGAATTTCAAGCTACAACACTAAAACACAATAAAAATGATTCTTATGAATGATCAACAATACAAAATCATTCTTGCTCAGACAGTTACAGTTTTTTTAATTGACTAAAGTAGAGATGCAGTTTCAGTTGCATGAATCTGAATGATTGGTGTGAGTATGAACAACAAAGCAACCAGCCTTTGGAAATTATTGCCAATTGAAAGCAAGACTAAAAACTGGACCCTCATCTGAAA
Source organism: Erpetoichthys calabaricus (assembly GCF_900747795.2). Taxonomy (NCBI): domain Eukaryota; kingdom Metazoa; phylum Chordata; class Cladistia; order Polypteriformes; family Polypteridae; genus Erpetoichthys; species Erpetoichthys calabaricus. Next base: position 278,101,407 of record NC_041395.2, read on the forward strand.
TGAAGAGTACAGTGGCTGTTATAACTTTCAATGTGGCGACCACACAGTAAAGCAGCTGAGAGACAGTAGACACAGACAATATTCCAGAATGTAGAATCAAATTTGTAGATGGTAGGTGTCCTTTACCATCTTTACCATCTGTATCTTCTAGTTTCTTGTTTCTTAATCAGTAGTGTAGCATGAAGCAAATGCATAGATGCTTGCTTAAGTTTTCTTCACAGAAGAAACTGGAAACGTCCGCATTATTTTAAAAATCGCATACAGATGATTTTTCAAACAGTAGAGTTTTTAATGCAACTTTTTGTGTTTCTCTTCTCTTTCATCATATCTCATATCTTGGATCTTAATATTTGTGGAATCTTGTGTTTGATGCAATTTTTATTCACCACTTTCAGGATTAACATACCGGTCCTTCTGATTGATTTCTGTTTAACTGTCTGTTTTTAAAAGATTTCTATATGTAAATGTTGTAAGATGTTATACATACTACAGTAAAAGCATTACAAAGAACATTATGTAATAAGATAATTTGGGTTGAACTGCTTAATTAAATATTTTACAGCTTTTTCTGATATATGTTTGTTTGAACATACTATACCACTGAAAGAACTAGGGAAAAGATGAAAGTGTGTCGTTATTTCACTATGCCTCTTTATGTCATCTCTATATATATAAAATCCAATGTCTGTCTTTCTGTCTGTCTGCTTTTCATCAGAGAACTACTTAACGGATTTAGATTGGGATTTTTTCTATACTTTGCCTGAACATTCTGGTTGATTTTACAACTTCTCTCATCACGCTAAGAATCATAGTTTGCGCGCAGAAACGATATATTCACGCTAATCCAAGACAGAGGCCGCAGTCCCGAGGAGAGGAGGAAGTGTGACGTCAGGAGTAGGAAGCCGGGCAAGGTCCTCCTCACTGTCCTGTTTCACTAATACGTGGGCGGAGCCACGGGGACGGCTAGTTCTTTATATTAAACAGATAATCGGTTAATATTTTTCTAAGTATTTGGGTCACTTTGTAGACAGAACTGAACAGTATGAAGTACCATAGTTGCTTAATCACTGTTTTTTACGTAATTCATCTTCAGTGCTCGTTGGCACATCACCCTGGTAAACTTATTTCCTTTTTGGTGATATGGTGAATTTTCAGAGGATAGTGCTGCTGCCTCCCAGCCCCACGGAAATGTGTTGGAATTTATGCAGAATTTTCACATTCTTCATGTGTTCTTGTAGGTTTTCCTCTAGGTTTTCACTCAACATCCACGAGAAGTGCATATTAGGTTAACTGCTATCTCCAAATTAGCCATGGTTTGAGTGTGTCATGTGATGGACTGGCACCTTGTGAAGGGTTAGACACCATTGGGCTCCCAAAGCATCTGGATTGCTCTTATACCCCTTACCCTAGACAAAATTAAGCAAGTTCCAAAAATTAATAAAACTAGACAGCTGCCATGTGTAAATCAACATCATGTTCAACTTTGAAAAATTTCTGATTGTGAAATACCAAATACTGCTGTTTGATTTTCATGTACTACAGTCTAATAAACATTATATAATTTTTAATGTTTAATGCTGAAAAGGTCTTGCTTCCTAGTGGAATGCTGCTGGAACCTTAGAAATTAATCCTGTAGTGCTTCTCCAAAGTTAATACAGTTTTGACAAGGTAATGGTATTCTTTATTTAAATGACAGAACAGTAAGCAATGACAACAAGAGGATAGCTATGTGCACATTACAATAAAACACGGGACTACAAGTAAGTTGTGTAGAGACGATTGTGAGTTTTGGAAATGAAAGCTGTGAGACTCTGTGGTATGATGCTCATTGCTGCTGCTTTATGAGTTCAGAGGCTAACCCTGAGTGCTTACATGCAGCATATCTACAGCTAAAATATGGTGACATGTAAATTACTAACAAAATTTACATATGTAAACAAGCAGTAAAATAAAAATAATTCTCAATGATTAACACAACCAAATCATGGCATTAGAAAGTGTTAACATAATAATTGAGATTTAGCCAGTTGACAATGCAGGAGAGATAAACAATCCAGTTTTGGCTCCTGTCATGTATCCAACAGTCATCCAGCCCTCCTGAAGCTTGTAATGCAAAAAGCACGTTCAGAAAATGAAGAAATGTGAAGAAAATGAAAATCAATCATAGCATAGGTTGCATATAAATGATGAATATTTATGTACCATGTCTCCTTTTTGGCTTTTATGCACAACTTATCATCTCATTTCCATAACTTCTAAACTTTCAAAATACAGTGTACACAGCACAAGTGTTTTGTGATTATGAGTTTCTCTTTCATTCATGCAACATACGTATCTCCTAGTAAAGAGTCATATTGTATTTCTCTTGTGTCTCCTTACTGGCGCCATAGTGCAGGTGGTAATTAGAAAGTTAAAGGAAAATGAAACAAAAGAGTCAAGTCTCCAAAAATACAGACAATAAAATATTACAGTAGGTTAACTCTAAAAGTGTGACTTTTTAAATATACTACATTTTCAAAGTTTAACTTAAAAAGTACTTTATACAGGATTAAGCATTAAGATACTTGGCCTGTTCATCATATATGGCAGCATTACCAAAAGAGATAGAATAACTGTTTAGAATTCTACCAATGATGAGATCAAAAGTCAGAACGACAGCCTTTTGGTCTTGAGGTGATGAAGGAAAGGAAATTCAGAGTGAAGTGAGTACCAGCATGAAATTAAAAGAGAAAACAGGTCATAAAAGATGGCATGCTGTTCAGGCAATTGAGAAGATCAACATTAGTGTTATAATGCAAACTTTTCATTTTCCTCAGGCCTAATTAATTCATTTTGTGCACTTTTTCTTTACAAAACAAAACTTTTAGTTTAATACATAAATATTCATTGTCACATCATTGTTCAGTGCAATCCATTTTGCTTATTGGTGGCTCTCCACAGAATTATATTTAGCTCACGTTTCTTTTGAACCTAATGTATAAACTAATAGTGTAGAGTACAAATCCATCCATCCATTTTCCAACCCGCTGAATCCGAACACAGGGTCACGGGGGTCTGCTGGAGCCAATCCCAGCCAACACTGGGCACAAGGCAGGAACCAATCCTGGGCAGGGTACCAACCCACCGCAGGACACACACAAACACACACTAGAGCCAATTTAGAATCACCAATCCACCTAACCTGCATGTCTTTGGACTGTGGGAGGAAACCAGAGTGCCCGGAGGAAACCCACGCAGACACAGGGAGAACATGCAAACTCCACACAGGGTGGACCCAGGAAGTGAACCCGGGTCTCCTAACTGCGAGGCAGCAGCGGTACCACTGCGCCACCGTGCCGCCCAGGTAGAGTACAAATTTTTCTTTGGAATTTGCACATTCTTTCCATGTTGTCTGTAGTTTTTTCCCCGGGCACTCTGAAGTTCATCTGACTTCCTCAATCATGTTTTTGCATTAAATGATTCTGTGTTGTCCCTATTAGGTTGTTTGGGCCTTGAAATGGAAAGACAAGCCATCCAGTATTGAATTAAATGAGTTTGTAAATGTTATGTTATTTTACAAATGTTTTCACATTTCTCCAATGGGGTACTGTCATGTTAAATACGTTAACACCATATTAGACAGTGGGATAATGGTAATAACTGAAGTTGCACATTTATACATTATAGTCCAGTGGTAAAAGGTCAAAACTGCAATTTCCCTGTAGGATTTGGGGGGAAAGTTAAGCCCAACTACCCTTCTGAGCCTACTGAATACAAAATAGGGTCATAAAGTGCTAGAGCTAGGACTTATATTAGTAGCATAACTGCTAAAGTAGGTAGTCTTTTGTTTAGCTTACCAATTAGCCTAACGCGCTTGGCTTTGCCAAGCAGTTCAAACCAGACTGCCCAGAGACAAACAACACATACATGGGAAGAATGTACAAACCCTTATATAGGTAATGGCCAGGTCAGAAACTTAATTTGGGTCCCGTGAGTTTTGATGGAGAACTGATAGCCACTGCATCACTAAGCTACCTGAAAAAGTGAACTGTATCAAGAAAACAGCACTATGTACTTGCAAACACTCTCAGACTAGTTAGGATCTCTGTGTAAAAATAATGCATTACCAAAGTTGTTTCTGACAAGTAAAGATGCATTTCAAAAAAACAGAGCCTTCATATTTTATTAAATTGTACTACACTGTAACACACCAGCCAGTGCCCACAAACAGGAATGACAAAGTCAAATCAACCATACCGTAAGAGCAGCAGCCTTGGCTTCAGATCAGACTCTTTCCTGGCACCACTACAGCTAATGTCTGCTAATTTGATTTGCTTATCTACCTTCTGGCATTGTATATCAAAACAGACACTTTTTTAAGGCTTTAAATCATTTCATGTGTTTTCTCTAGTTCTTATAAACACTGCAAGCAAGCCAGCCAAAATATCCTTCTGTATTACTCATTTGAAGGATACACTATTATTATACTGGTACTGTAAATTATATTATTATGCATTTTATTGAATGTAGATGCCGGGATTTGGCAAGAACAACAGCTACTGCATGAATGGCAGTAAAATGATGGATACTGTAATAATTTTTTTAGGTTTATGAATAGAAATACATAAAAAGAGACAGCATTGCTGCCTCATAGCTCTGATTTGGTGCATGGGATCTTCATACTTTCCCTGTGTATGTTTGGCTTTTCTCCATGTGCACCATTTTCTTTCCTTAGAGATGTGTGTGCTAGATTGACTGCCCACTTCAACGTAGCTGGGTGTGAGTAAGGGTGCTTTGTGAAAGACTGGTATCCCTGGTCCTGCTTTGTATTTGACTTTGTTAGGAAAAGCTCTGGCTCCCTGTAATCTTAAAATTCGTGTTAATCAGGATGAGGATCATCATTATCATCACCGTCACCAGATTAACAGTCATTTCCCGGTCCCGAAATCTTTTTCCTCCAGTCTCCATGGTCCCATGCATCCTTTGGTACAAGATCCAATCTTTTAATCTGACACCTCTCCAACTACATCTTTCCTGGTTTCCCTCTGGCCTCATATCCTCCATCATCAGGATCAGTAAATGGTTAAATGCATACATATATGCTGTATTGTCAAACACTGAGATTTAGGTGTTTTTGACTTTGCAAAAGGGAAACACATGGTGAAGGATAACAAATGTGCACAGTCACTAAACCAATTTTTGTTTCCCTTCTTTGAATGGAGGATAACTTCCCGGAAGACCAGTGACGTAACTTCCATTCTTGAGCTGCAAGGCCTGCTTTTTCTGCCTCCTCCTCCTCCTCCTGCATGTAAACCACCACATATGCGGAGGTCAGCATTCATTTTGGGACCTGTTTGTGAAGGAAATGGAGCTCCATAACAAAAAGCATTATTTCTGCTCTCTATGAGCTTAGAACAACTTGTCCATCTCGTCAGAATTTCAACAGTCCACTTCCATCCATTTTCAAATTTCTGGACACTGAAAGGTGTTTGCTTTGGGACCCCAACCATTTATCTGCCCTTTTGTGTTTCCTTCATAATATATTGTAGCACAATGCAGCGCTCCTCATCGTTAATCTGATGGATTCCTGCTCTTTTACATTGCTCTTTCAAATAACTTGTTGTCGTTTTAACCACACTAATTGGAAATTGTGTCACTGTGGCAGGCTTGCTGTTTTTATAGATTCCACTTCAGCTGCTCATTTAAATGATGGGATGCAAGCTCATACTTTTGGTGACTTATTGTTGATGCCATCCCCCAGCTGATGGAATTTCTCAGTGCCATTGCATAGCTCTCCCTTCAATGTCAGCAGTCACTTTGACTGTGTGGCATTGCAGATGTAGTAGTGTCTTGGGTGTCTTCCTTCTGATGCTGCCAACTGATTTTCAGGCCCTGAAACTCAATCTTCAAGTGTCTCTGTTTTCAACTGTTCTGTAACACAGCTATGATCTACCTCAACCTTTACAGGCACACTTTTGCCACCTGCCTCACACTACTCATCTGGGGTCAGTAGTAACATGATCTGCCACACTTTCCTCAGCTCCATGAGCCAATCCAAATCAATTCTTTCTGCCAGTGGCCACACACAGACCAATGAACCTTAGTAAATGGAAAAGTAGTGATATTGCTGTAAGCGGTAGCAGTCCAGCATTCTACATTCTGGATTTCAACTTTGAGACTCTCAGATCAGACCAGCATGTCCAAGTCATTGTTTTCACTACTTAACAATATCACACAACCCCTGGATTCTTTACTTTCTCACCTTTACTCAACTGAATTTTGCAATTCCTTTATGTCCTTTTTTAATGAAAAAATACAGAAGATTCATCAATCTCTCTGTAAGGATTCCTCCAGTACTTCATTTGAATTTCACCCACCAACTCCTCTTTTCAGCTTCCTACTTTATGAGAAATCTCAGATCTTGTCTGTAAGTCTAAGCCATCCACCTGTCAACTGGACCCCCTCCCTACAGTTCTAGCCAAAGCCTGTCTCCCCTCTGTGGGCCCCCTTATCTCTGCTATAATCCACTCTTCTCTCACTACTGGTACTGTTCCTTCATCTTTTAAAACTGCTGCAATAACCTCAATACGGAAAAAACCTGGTGCTGATCCAACTAATTTCAGTAATTTTCGTCCTATTTCTAATCTACCCTTCATTTCCAAAATTCTTGAAAAAATAGTTACGTATTCAACTTCATTCTCATTCCATCCATCCATCCATCCATCCATCCATCCATCCATCCATCCATCCATCCATCCATCCATCTTCTTCTGCTTATCCGAGGTTGGGTCGCGGGGGCAGCAGCTTGAGCAGAGATGCCCAGACTTCCCTCTCCCCGGCCACTTCTTCTAGCTCTTCCGGGAGAATCCCGAGGCGTTCCCAGGCCAGCCGGGAAACATAGTCCCTCCAGCGTGTCCTGGGTCTTCCCCGGGGCCTCCTCCCGGTTGGACGTGCCCGTAACACCTCACCAGGGAGGCGTCCAGGAGGCATCCTGATCAGATGCCCGAGCCACCTCATCTGACTCCTCTCAATGCGGAGGAGCAGCGGCTCTACTCTGAGACCCTCCCGGATGACTGAGCTTCTCACCCTATCTTTAAGGGAGAGCCCAGACACCCTGCGGAGGAAACTCATTTCAGTCGCTTGTATTCGCGATCTCGTTCTTTTGGTCACTACCCATAGCTCATGACCATAGGTGAGGGTAGGAACATAGATCGACCAGTAAATTGAGAGCTTTGCCTTATGGCTCAGCTCCTTTTTCACCACGACAGACTGATGCTAGGCCCGCATCACTGCGGACGGCGCACCGATCCGCCTGCCGATCTCACGCTCCATTCTTCCCTCACTCGTGAACAAGACCCCGAGATACTTGAGTTCCTCCACTTGAGGCAGGATCTCGCTCCCAACCCTGAGAGGACACTCCAACCTTTTCCGGCTGAGGACCAAGGTCTCGGATTTGGAGGTGCTGATTCCCATCCCAGCCGCTTCACACTCAGCTGCGAACCGATCCAGAGAGAGCTGAGGATCACGGCCTGATGAAGCAAACAGGACAACATCATCTGCAAAAAGCAGTGACCCAATCCTGAGTCCACCAAGCCGGACCCCCTCAACGCCCTGGCTGCGCCTAGAAATTCTGTCCATAAAAGTTATGAACAGAATCGGTGACAAAGGGCAGCCCTGGCGGAGTCCAACTCTCACTGGAAATGGGTTCGACTTACTGCCGGCAATGCGGACCAAGCTCTGACACCGGTTGTACAGGGACCGAACAGCCGGAGCACCCCCCACAGGATTCCCCGAGGGACACGGTCGAACGCCTTTTCCAAGTCCACAAAACACATGTAGACTGGTTGGGCGAACTCCCATGCACCTTCCAGGACTCTGCTAAGGGTGTAGAGCTGGTCCACTGTTCTGCGACCAGGACGAAAACCACACTGTTCCTCCTGAATTCAAGGTTCGACTATCCGAAGGACCCTCCTCTCCAGAACCCCCGAATAGACTTTTCCAGGGAGGCTGAGGAGTGTGATCCCTCTGTAGTTGGAAACACACCCTCCGGTCCCCCCTTCTTAAAGAGGGGGGACCACCACCCCGGTCTGCCAATCCAGAGGCACTGTCCCTGATGTCCATGCGATGTTGTAGAGACGTGTCAACCAAGACAGCCCTACAACATCCAGAGCCTTGAGGAACTCCGGGCGTATCTCATCCACCCCCGGGGCCCTGCCACCAAGGAGTTTTTTGACCACCTCGGTGACCTCAGTCCCAGAGATGGGGGAGCCCACCTCCGAGTCCCCAGGCTTTGCTTCCTCATTGGAAGGCATGTTATTGGGATTGAGGAGGTCTTCGAAGTACTCCCCCCACCGACCCACAACGTCCCGAGTCGAGGTCAGCAGCGCACCATCCCCACCATATACAGTGTTGACACTGCACTGCTTCCCTCTCCTGAGATGCCGGATGGTGGACCAGAATCTCCTCGAAGCCGTCCGAAAGTCGTTCTCCATGGCCTCCCCAAACTCCTCCCATGCCCAAGTTTTTGCCTCAGCAACCACCGAAGCTGCATTCCGCTTGGCCTGCTGGTACCTATTAGCTGCCTCCAGAGTCCCACAGGACAAAAGGGACCGGTAAGACTCCTTCTTCAGCTTGACAGCATCCCTCACCGCCGGTGTCCACCAACGGGTTTGGGGATTGCCGCCACGACAGGCACCGACCACCTTACAACCACAGCTCCGGTCAGCCGCCTCAACAATAGAGGCACGGAACATGGCCCATTCGGACTCAATGTCCCCCACCTCCCTCTGTACATGGTCGAAGTTCTGCCGGAGGTGGGAGTTGAAGCTACTTCTGACAAGGGGCTCTGCCAGATGTTCCCAGCAGACCCTCACAACACATTTGGGCCTACCAGGCCTGACCGGCATCCTCCCCCATCATTAAAGCCAGGTGGTGATCAGTTGATAGCTCCGCCCCTCTCTTCACCCAAGTGTCCAAGACATGTGGCCGCAAGTCCGACGACACGACCACAAAGTCGATCATCGAACTGAGGCCTAGGGTGTCCTGGTGCCAAGTGCACATATGAACACTCCTATGCTTGAACATGGTGTTTGTTATGGACAATCCGTGACGAGCACAGAAGTCCAATAACAAAACACCGCTCGGGTTCAGATCGGGGGGGCCATTCCTCCCAATCACGCCCTTCCAGGTCTCACTGTCATTGCCAATGTGAGCATTGAAGTCTCCAGGCAGTACGAGGGAGTCCCCAGAAGGTATGCCCTCTAGCACCCCCCTCCAGGGACTCCAAAAAGGGGTGGGTACTCCGAACTGCTGTTTGGTGCATACGCACAAACAACAGTTAGGACCCATCCCCCCACCTGAAGGTGGAGGGAGGCTACCATCTCGTCCACCGGGGTAAACCCCAATGTACAGGTTCCAAGTCGGGGGGCAATAAGTATGCCCACACCTGCTTGGCGCCTCTCACCGGGGGCAACTCCAGAGCGGTACAGAGTCCAGCCCCTCTCAAGGAGATTGGTTCCAGAGTCCAAGCTGTGCGTCGAGGTGAGCCCGATTATATCTAGCCGGAACCTCTGAACCTCGCGCACAAGCTCAGGCTCCTTCATAAATATAACATTAGCTTCCACTGTTATGCTGATGACACCCAGCTCTATCTCACTAGCAAACTGCTTCCTTTCCACCCTCCTCACTTATTGATTACATAGCAGAAATCAAATCCTGGTTTCTTCAAATTTTCTTAAATTAAATAGTGACAAAACTGAGGTTCTCCCTCATTGGTACAAAATCAACATTATCCAAAACTGATCATTTTTCATTTGTTATTGATAATTCATCTGTCTCCCCCTTCCCCACAGGTTAAGAGTCTGGGTGTCATCCTTGACAGTATTTTATCCTTTCAGTCCCACATCAATAACATCTCCCAGTCTGCAGATTTCCACTTGCGTAACATTAATCGTATTTGCCCCTCCCTCACTCCCCACACCACTGCTATCCTTGTTCATAGCCTTGTCACTTTCCTCGTCTGGATTATTGCAAATTCCCTTTTCTTTGGTGTTTCTCGCAAATCTCTTTATAAGCTTCAAGTGGTCCAGAGCTCAGCTGCCTGCATCATTACTAGAACCCCCTCTGTTCACCATATCACTCCCGTTTTGCAGCAGCTTCATTGGCTTCCAGTTCAGTTCCGAATTTCAATTTCAAAATTCTCCTACTAACTTTTAAGGCTATCCACAACCTTACCCCTCCATATCTGTCTGACCTCCTCCATGTTGCCATTTCCCTCCCGTTCCTTAGATCCTCTTCCTCCATCCACTTGACTGTCCCCTTCGTCCGTCTTACCACTATGGGGAGCAGAGCATTCAGTTGCTCTGCTCCCCAGCTCTGGAACTCACTACCATCTGAGCTTAGAAATATTGAATCATTTTCACTTTCAAATCTAAACTCTAAAACTCATTTGTTTAAGACTGCTTTTTCTCTTGATTACAATTGCTCTGTTTGATTTTAACTTTTGTATTTTACTTATTGTTTATAATCTGTGTTTTTGTCTATTGTTCGGTGTCCTTTGAGTGTTTAGAAAGGTGCCTACAAATAAATAAAATTTATTATTATTATTATTATTTATTATCATCATCTTGGGTCTCATGAGTATTTGACACTTTGCTGTGTTGGACTGTAGGTCTTCTCTTCAACCTGCTTTTGACACCAGTATATAGTAGTACTTTGTGAAGCATGTTCTTTTACATTGATCTTTTAAGTAGCTGCACTTATTTGAGATTGAATGACTTTTGCAGACTTCCCATTTTTATAGGTTTCTCTGCAAGCCAGCACTGAAGCTGCTGAATTCAATTATGCTGTTGGTGACTCCTCTTTGATGCTATTTCCAGGCTGATGCAATTTGTCAGCACTGTTATAATATATATATATATATACTGTATATATATATATACTGTATATATATATATATACTGTATATATATATATATATATATATATATATATATATATATATATTATATATATATATATTATATATATATATATGTGTGTGTGTTGCATAGTTTACTGTCAAATAATGCAAAGAGTACACGACATGTGTACTCCTACGAACCACATGCCATGGCACAGCGAAAAGGGGCTTCGTCTCTGATGCTGACGTCCGAGGTTCAATCCCTGAGAGGGGACCAGTAGAGTGTGATGAGCCTGATGAGCCCAAATGAGGGCGAAACACGTGTCATGTACTCTTTGCATTATTTGACAGTAAACTATGCAACATTCCATGATCTGCTTCTTGCAACTGAACAGGGCACCATGGCAGATGTTTGCCGAATGGCAGACCAACCACAAGCGTTACCTGGTAGGTAACCAAGCACACAATTCAGGTCGGGACTTAGACTATGAATGCAATGAATATATGTATATATATATAGTGTATATATGGAAGAGAAGGTAGGTCTGTGATACGGTTTGCATATTTGCAGCTGGAGATCCACAAAGGGAGAAAATGAATCACGTATCAAAAGTAGTTTTTTATTCCTGAGCTTTCAACCCCTGTCAGGGGCCTTCATCAGAGGATAATGCTTAGACTTACAAGAATCAAAGGCAATATATAGTAAAAAATTACGTGGGGGGCGGGGGGATAGGGAAAAACAAGAAATCAACAGCAGAAAGACGAAAAACACAGTTTATAGCATTCCATGCAGTTCTTGCCCAGCGGTATACATAGGACAAACATCAAAAAGAATCCCAACATGTATACAGGAACATCGCAACGCAGTTAGAAGAAAGGACTCACGATCACTAATCTACACACATACTAAATCAACAGGACATACATTTAACTGGGACAATGTACAACAGACACTTGGACATAAATCCAGCATATGCAAACTTAAGAAGAACATCCATCCATCCAGTTTCCAACCCGCTGAATCCGAACACAGGGTCACGGGGGTCTGCTGGAGCCAATCCCAGCCAACACAGGGCACAAGGCAGGGAACCAATCCTGGGCAGGGTGCCAACCCACCGCAGGGCACACACAAACACACCCACACACTAAGCACACACTAGGGCCAATTTAGAATCACCAATCCACCTAACCTGCATGTCTTTGGACTGTGGGAGGAAACCGGAGCGCCCGGAGGAATAAGAAGAACATGTTCATAATAAATAAACTGTACACCCAATACCCCCCCTCCTGATCACACTGACTTAGACCCCCCACCTCCCTGCCACCCCCCACATAATTTTTTACTATATATTGCCTTTGATTCTTGTAAGTCTAAGCATTATCCTCTGATGAAGACCCCTGGCAGGGGTTGAAAGCTCAGGAATAAAAAACTACTTTTGATACGTGATTCATTTTCTCCCTTTGTGGATCTCCAGCTGCATATATATACAGTGGGACCTCGGCTCACGAACGTCTCAGTACATGTACAAATCGGTTTATGACCAAAAAGTTCGCCAAACTTTTGCCTCGGTTCACGACTACACACTCGGTATACGAACAAGCCAGTTTCCCTTTCGGTTTGTACATGTTCAGTCTCTCCCTGTGCATTTCCTGTGTAGCGAGCGAGAGAGAGAGAGCGACACACACACACACACACACAAAGGCAGCGCGAGAGAGATCACACACACACAGGCAGCAGGAGAGAGAGCGCCGCGCACACACACACAGGCAGCGCGAGAGAGAGACAGACACCCACACACACAGGCAGCCCGAGCGAGAAAGAGGGCTGGACTCATAAGGTAGAGAAGGCAGTTAAAGAATTCACAAGGCTTGATTTTGTTTTCACTTCTGTTTCCAGTGATCGGTTCGTAGCGTGCATTGTTGCAATGTTACTTTTCTTGGTGGTTTATTAAATTACGGATTTTTTCAAATGTTCATTTTTTTCCCTGTGCTTAAAACTCATTAAAAAAAAGTGTTTTTAGCCAGCAGTTGGTAGCGCTATAGCGCGAACTATTGCAGTGTTAGTTTTCTCTGTTGTTCAAGGTTTTCTCATTGTTATTCAATGTTTTTACATTTAGTTTACTATTACGCTGTGCATTCTATGGTTTAATTAACTATATTTGTGCTTAAAAACTTAGAATAAATATATATTTATATACAGTTTGTATGGTCTGGAACGGATTAATTGTATTTACATACAATCCTATGGGGGAAATTGCTTCGGTTCACGACCAAATCGGTTTACGATCAGAGTTTTGGAACGAATTATGGTCGTGAACCAAGGTTCCACTGTATATATATATATATATATATATATATTGTGGGAATATCCTGAAAAAACAAGTCAAAAAACAAGATAAAGGTTTGGGGACCGTCCCCGTATATTGCCCTAAGACAATATTAATGAAAAAAAATGGATCAAAAGACTTTAAAGTTTGTAAAGCACAATTGACAGTTTACTTTGAGAAATGAGTCTTTTTTATACAGAAAGGATTATGGGAAAAGGAAGTTGTTGGCAGGAAGTGATGTTAGAAGCAGGAACCGGAAATAACGTCATCTTGGAGAGTCGGAAGTGACGTGATTTTGGAGAGCCGGAAGTGATGTCATTAAGGGTGGCCGGAGTGACGTAGTGGCAGCCATTTTGATGCCCGGAATGGAGGCACTTATTTTTCTTCTGGTTTTCTGGTGGACAGAAGAGATCCAGGTAAGTACCACGTGACACCTATATCTCGCGATAGTTCACTCACCTTTAGGCTCTTTGACTGCCTCCTAATCGCACGTGTGTGACAATATATATATATATATATATATATATATATATATATATATATATATATATATATATATATATAGTGAAAGATTGAGGTCTCCGTGACCCCTTGAACCCTCTGAGCAGACGTCAGACACCATATAAAAGTCCAAATATTACTTTTATTTAAACCAATATGTGCACCAAGCACTCTATACTCTATAACACTCATATAACTAATCAATAACCAATAATCAATACACAATACAATAACCACCACTCCCAGACACGTCGCCACCCTACCTCCCAGCTCAGCTCGGCGTACTGGGCTTTCCCATAGTCCTTATTCCTCCCGGGTCAGGGTAAACAGTCCTTTTCTTTAACCCGGAAGTACACCGTTTCCTCCTGTCCTGGAATTATGACGTACTTCCGGATCATAGGGCATATAAGAGTCCCCGGGCTTCCCTACAGCGACTCCTGGTGGTCCCCAAGGCATCCAGCAGGGCTGTGCGTAAAAACTGCATAGTCCATGAGTCCCTGCTGGAACTCGGGGCACGTCCATGCTGCAGGGAAAGCTCCACCTGGCGGCCTGGGGGTATTGGCCGGAATGAAAAGCCGGCCACATATCACAATATATATATATGAGCTTCTTTGAGCCTGTTGTGTTAAATGAACATCAGACATACATTGGAATGATCTTTTCTCTTGTGCTCAGAAATCAAAACTGGTTTGAATGATAAAGCTAAACCTAACATTAATTCCACACACTTCATGGCCTCTTGGTTGATTCCTAGCTAGAGTCCCCTGAGAGGAATTTTCATATTCTCCTATGCTCTAGTAGAATTGCTTGTGGTATTCCATTTTCCTTTTATTTCCAAAGACATGTTAGTGAATAACTGGTTGACACTAAATTGACCCCGTGTGTGGATGGTTGTGTGCATGTGTGTGTGTATGTCATTATATTTCTATAGAATGGCTCATTTTGATTACAACTGATTTCTGATTTGGTCTGTTACTACCAGTATACATTCCAGCACCCTGCAACCAAAAAATGGTTAACATACATAAAAATGAATTGATGGATTCAGAATCACCAATCCCCAAATTCTGAGTAATATGAGTGTAGAGAAAGCCAAGCAAAATGACACCTTTTATTGGCTAACTAAAAAAGATTACAATATGCAAGCTTTCGAGGCAACTCAGGCAAGATGTAATCTGATGATGATTACATCTTGCCTGAAGAAGGGGCCTGAGTTGCCTCGAAAGCTTGCATATTGTAATCTTTTTAGTTAGCCAATAAAAGGTGTCATTTTGCTTGGCTTTTCTCTACATTCATAATGGCTAAACACGGTACAACACCCTAGTACTATGAGTATATAGTGGAGAGTGGGGACACACCAAGTTTCCACTAGTACATTTTGCTTAACATAGCAGTGCCACCTTGGCATTACACTTCTGGCCTTCTGTCATTCTGGCACCGAAGTGAAACAAATACATTGCTCGGTCATAACTGGAAAAATGAACCCCTAGTTTCAAAAAATGTAATTAACTAAAATAGAAATCAAAACTGAAGAGAACCCTTCCTAGAGTTATCATCTTTCATACAGCATGGGAGGCATCAATGGGTTTAACTGGTGGGCAAGACGTGGAGTCAGGGGTTGACAAAGTGCATTAATGTCTTTTCTCCCTCTTCTAAAGACCAGCTGAAATCCGACAAGCTTCTTCATCTCCCTCCAGACCATGCCCTCCTATTAACCTCACTTCTGCCATTTCCCTCTTTGAGCTGCCTGTTTCTGTCCACCGCCTATAAAGACCAGTCAATATGCCCTTCCTATCAGTTCCATTTTGGACACAGTCCTTTTAGACTAATCATTTCTTATATGTAATATACGGGGTTGATCCCCAAACCTTCTCTGTTTTCCCTCTCTTTCATTTACAGTCCTTATTTTCATTTACAGTCTAGCATATCTTACTCTCTGTGTCCTTGGTGTGATTCATAAATGACATCTTTTGAAAATAATGCGTAGGGTGAGTGTGGTGGAGAAGTGTGGTGAACTATCACTGGGAATCAAGATCACTAATCCTGACTCACAACCCAACTTGAGAATGCTAAGAAATGCCACAGACTAAGAAATTTTTCAGTCCTCGATGACTATAATTCACTTATAAGATAACAATCAAGACAATGAGTGAAAATGAGATTCTTGAAATAAAGCTCTTAATGTTTACTAACAGGGGGCATAACAGCACAGTATTCAGGTATCATGATGCAGAATGCTATGTTCAGTGTTCTCTCTATGTTAAGTTTACATTGTAATGTAAAAGAAACAAGTGGTACTAAGAAAGGTTGGGGCACCAAGGGCTACCTCATTTAATAATTTATTACTAGTAAGTACTAGTAGTAGTAAGAGGAGGAGGAGTGAGAACAGGCTGTGGCAACAATATGGTATCTGGTTCCTGGGCTGGTCCATAAAATACATTGAGTTGTTAATGCATTAGGGTTTTATGGATGGCACACCAGAAAACAGAGATGAGGTAAGACTTTCCCGGACACCATCAGACAGACACCGCATCTTTAGAAAAGACATGTTTATTTTTCTGTTCTCCAACACACAACTCAGTCCCGCACAGCACACTGTGCTCCTTGCACCAATCACCGTTACTCCGGGCCTTTCTCTCTCTGTTCATGGGCCACCTGTCCTCTCTCCACAGGAGCTTCGTCCTGCTCCTGCTCCCAACTCCAGCTCCCTGATTGGAGGGAGGCGGCCCCTTTTATCCTTACCCGGATGAGCTCCAGGTGCTCTGCCTGACATCACTTCCTGGTGTGGCAGAAGCGTCAGGAGAGCACCCGGAAGCACTCCGGGTGTCCCTGGAAGGATCGTCCTCCAGGAGTGTGGCGGAAGTAAATATGTCCCGGGCTCCATTAGGCTCAGGGCACCAGCTGGCGGTGGATACAGGCCTCAACGGGCTTGAGCCTCTCTGCTCCCCTTCTGTGGCCCTCTTCTGCTCCAGGGCGGTTGCCCCTCATGGCCCAGAGGACAAATGTGCCACCTCTCAGTCCTTCCAGGCGTCCCGGCCGGGTCTGACCCCCAGCCTTGTGCGACAAAGGTCTTGAGGAGATATCATAGGTCTTCCTGGGGGATGAGATCTCCTTGGCAGAGAGTGCAAAATGAAAGAACATACAGTAAGCTGCTCTGCAACCTCAAAATCCTTCCACTGTGTTTTAAATTGGTCCCTGTATGGGACACGCAAACCTTGTACATGTAAAAACACATTCTCCTCTTGTCCCTATGTATGTGTGGTACCTTACATGGCGATACTGAATGTCCCGCTATGATTAGGATGTGTGCATGCCCATTTTGATAGACTGGAGCTCCATGCCAGGCTGATAAATGACTGGCCTTGGTATTAAATCTGGGAGTCAGATTTAAAACTAATGTGCAAATGTTAAAGATGTCACCTTAGATGTCTGCCTCTGATCCATCTTTACTTTATATGGAGCACTTTGTGGGGAGCAAATTGACAAAGCACTCAAAAATATTACAGAATCAAAGAAATAAAAGATAGGTCTGGATAAGTGTTGGCAGCAACTTCATACTTCCAAACACAAATGTTCTTCTCAGCATAACCTTTTTCAATCTCACATTTTCACATTTATCATTTATGCGCATTTTTCTGGCAAAAATATAACTATTCTAATGTTTATAACTTTTACTCATTACGTGCATGTTGCAGATCATTTCCAGCTGTATATACTGTATATGTTGTGAGGGACCAAAGAGTATCCCGGCTGGGTAGAGCCTGCTCCCTTAACCGTTCAGAAGGCCATGGGAAACAAAGAACAGCTGGGGAGTGGTGATATTCACCTGCCGTAACAGGATATGAATGCAGGAGGCATCCCGGCAACCTTGGAAGGACACAGCTTGGGCTTGTGTACCAGGACTGTCAGGGGAGTGCATGACTGCCTGTTATGGGCAGAACATTCCCCCATGCACTGGATGGCAGCATCCCATCTGGAGAAACCCTGGAGAGCTCCCAATGCAAGGAAGCATGGGAATTGTGGTCCCAGGGACCTGTCCTGCTGGGTTCTGTGGGGGCTGACAAGGGGAGCTCTTGGATTCTAATGGCAAAAGAACCTTTCAGGTCCTTCCAGACCCCTTAAGCACCAGAGGTACTCCTGGGTCTGGAGTTAAAAGCGAGCTCTCCACTTGGTATGAGAGTGAGTGCTGTAATTGGATATGGAGGAGAGGGTGTAGAACAGAGAAAAGCAAAATAAATAGTTGTGCAGAAGGTATTGTTGAAATTAAAAATACTTTAATTGATCTTGGACTGTTGTGGTACAATTGTGTCTGGGGTTTGGGGGTGCTGATACACCCCCTAGTGGCCACAATGAAGTTTAAAAAGCTAATAGCTGAATTTCTGAAATTTATTTTTGTGTTTATTGAAATTGCCTTCTCTGAAGTGTACCTTATAAAAGGAGTATTGATTATTTCTAGGAAAGGGACAGATGCAGCACCCATATTCATTCTTCAAATGATACAATCAGATGACAGAGGCTTGTTGCAAAATGTTGCCACATAATAGTTTTCTTTGTTTGCATAAGTATACGTATTTAGCATCCTACAAAATAAATGCACATGATCTTACCCACAGAATCCTCTGACTTGTGATTTCCAGATCCTGAGGATTCATTAGAAGAATACAATCAATAGGTTATTGTCTGGTTTTTAAGTTATAAAAATAGATGTTCTTAAGTCATCAACCACCTTTTAACTGTCATACATATTTTACAACTCCACATGTTCTTCATCATAAAGTGTATGTGGGATATAAAAAGTATAAAATGCTCAAAATCAAATAATGTTCACTGTGCTTTAAAATGTTGGTAAAATATGACTCTGTTGCATATATCAAGCAAATACAGTATAATGGGAGTTAAGACAAATGTCTTAGTCGTAGGAAACACTTTTTATCCACCATGAAATTAATTGTGGAAACAAAAAGTGGCAACAGACACAGCTTGTTTGGATGGTAAGTATAAATTATTTGCTTACTCATGTAGTCATAAAATATACTAAACTTTGTTATCTATATCTGCGGTGGGTTGGCTTCCTGGTGGATTGCTTCCTGCCTCGTGCCCTGTGCTGGCTGGGATTGGCTCCAGCAGACCCCCGTGACCCTGTGTTCGGATTCAGCGGGTTGTAAAATGGTTGGTTGGGTTGGTTGGTTTATCTATATAGGATATTTTTTAAATATACATTCCTGATCTTGCAGACTATTGACCCTGAAATGGATAATGAAGGTTAGATAATGAATGGATGGCTAGATTTGTACAGCTAACAATTCAAAAGCCGTGAGTTAAAATAGGTGTAAATTTACATTGTTCTCTCAAGAAACTAAGGAGCAAGTGAGGCCAGGAAACACTAGAAAGAAGTTGCAGTATCTCCTGGTTATCAGGTGGCCACATGAAGTTGGTCTTTATAAAGCAAGACACGACATTTCCTACTTGATCCCATAAAAGTCTGTCAGAAGGCCAGAATATCTCCTTTCCATTAGAATGAAATGGAAAATATGGAACAGAGCCAACCTTCAAAAAATGGTCACCACAGATATGTCACCTGAGAAAATTGGCCCTATTAGGTATCTCAAATACTCTTGGGTGCAGCGACACCAGTAGCCACTAGAAAGAGTTCCACCTTGGTGTTCTGATGGCATACACATGGCCCCCCTTGACCGTGAATCTGATTTTTGGACTTAGTACAAAATGACCTTTCAGTAGGTAGAAGAACTGAGAAACACGGGCCAGGACTGTGCAAGAAAAGGGTACTGAGAGAATGTGAGGTAAGAAAAGGAAGAGTTTTAAAAATAATTTATGAGGTGGACAAGCGGTTCAGCTAACCCACTGGGAAGAGAGGGGTTAAAACAAGTTCAAGTGGCAACAGGTCTTTTTTTCCCATTTGTTTACTTTCTACACCCCCTTTAAAACATGTGCTTTGTATTTATTAATCGCACCATTTTTGATGGCTATTATTCTTGACATCCCCTTCTTTTATGAATGATTTCAGTCTTAATAATAATAATGAACTGAAATATTATTACTCTCACATATTATTTTTAATTGATTTATTTTGATTTTATTGTTGCAAGAAATGTTTTAACAATGGCTACTTTGAAAATAAGGCAGTTCTGCCTCACAGCTCCAGGGACCCCATATCTAATTCTGGAAGCATTGTTCACATTTCTCTCTTTAATTGCATTAAGTTTTTTTGGGGTACACCTGATTCTTCTTTCAATCCCAAAATGAACTTGTTGATAACTCTTAAATGTTGGATGTGCATGTGATTATGCTTGCAATGGACTAGTGGCCTGTCCATGGTTGATTCCTGCCTTTAACAAAACACTGTGAAGAGACAATATATTCCAGATGTTTGTGACCCTGCAATAGACAAAACAGCTCAGAAAATGGATAGATAAAATATTGAACATAACATTCAAAAAATTCCCTCCCTGTTCGCTATCAAATTCAATTCAATATCTTTTTTTAAGAGCACACTTTGTACAGGGTGGCACATAAAAAAGAAGCCCTGTGAATGGTAGTTCTTGTATTGGCAGCATCAAATGTAATCTGGTGAAGCTGGTGAGATGTCTCTATGGATATTTTATTTCATTTTGGTAGTTTGCTTTGCTGGAGAGAAGAACTGCCATATTCATTAGCTCAGCATGTTTACAGTTTGGAACAGTATGGTCGTACAGGCTCCTTCAAGTTGACATACAAGGGATCTGTGGAACAATATCACAGTTCAGAAACTGGTAAAAGGGTGGGCTCCTACAGGTTCTGTTCTGTTTAATCTGACAGTCTGCCAAAACCAAGAAATCCCTCCGCCTGTACTCCAGAGGTTGTTGACAACATTGCAGGATATGGAAGAAGTTCTTATAAGTCGACATGATGATTAGAACAACAGACGGGTGTGTCAAGGAAGTCATGTCAGCATGTGGTCCACAATTTGCGGAGCCACTTATTTGTACGCCATTTGAGACTATATACAGCAGTAGCGGCGCCAGGGTGAGCCTAAATTTGTCACTAATGTTACTTTTATTATTGTTAAATATGTATCCATTTAATATAAACCAGTCATACCAACATAAATGGGGTCATTAGTTTTTTTTTTTCTCATGTCTAGTTTGAATGATTTTGTTACACTAATTTAAACCCACTGCTTAAGTTAATGCAAATAGTGGCAGGGTTTTCACTTGCCACTGGGCCAGTTTTCAGTGACGTTATTAGACTGTGGAACATTTTACAGTTCCATTCGCTTCCTTTCAGTAATAAAACCTTATGGGTTGTCTGTCAAGACATCATTAGCACTTATCATGCTTTGTTCATGTTTCCTTTCAAGTGAATGCACCTTCACAACAAGTAAGTTACTTGAAAACCTCCTGTTAATGTCAAATATATTAAATGGTTGTGATTGATAAAATTTAAAGTCAATGTATTTTTTGAAAATTGTAAGACAAATGTATGCAGTAAAATCTCTATCCATGTATACGCTCTTCAAATAATTTAAATTAACTCTTATAGTAATAAAGTTACAGTGGCTATTTTGCTGTGAGGGTTTTAATTAACTGATACTTTAAATCATGGGAGAAGTTTATTAAACACATGCTGTATAGGCTAATTTAAAAAAAAAAATTAAAAAAGCTAAGCTACAAAATAAGGTGGGCCAATGAGCAAAGTGAGTGGGCAGAGGCCTACCTATGCCTAATACTTTACAGTACAAACATATCTAGAATTCTATCCTCAATTCAGGGTCACAGGATTATACACACCAAAACAGGAAGCTCCGCCATCTTGTGACAGTTCAGTTTTGAACTCGCATCTGCAGAGGCAACTCTGCAATAATTGTGTGTTTTTTTTTATTTTGCTGTAACCAACCAACTATACGGGGTGGCCGTCTTGGTACCCCAACTCTTTATCGTTGTACTCTCTTTCTGTTACAGTATTGTAGTTAGCAGGATTTGTTTCTAGATAATGGACCAATAGGATGTGGCTGCCATACTTCGGGTCATGTCAGCTGTATTCTGGGCACTAAAGGTCCAGATTGTGGAACAATGGGCTCAGCTCTCTGAGGCAGAGGTACATAGTCAAATGCGTGTTGCCCTCCAGCAGGAACAACTGATAAGTCCATCCCAGGTGTTGTTCCCAATACACATGGATGACGATATTGAGATTTACTTTCTAGTATTTGAGCGTACAGCTACCTGTCCTTACTGAAAGTGTATGGAGTGGGTGCATATACTGGTGTCGTTCTTGAAGGGACCAGCTCAATGTGCCTGTTACGACCTTGATGATCTGGTCACCGCAGATTACAACCAACTCAAAGTCAAGGTGTTGCTGAGATATGGGTTTAGTCTGGACCAGCAGGCAAGGCCATGTCAGGAGTGGAGGTTTGACCCAGAGCAGCTGACCCGCTCCCAAATATCTGAACTCTGGAGCAGAGTTGGTCATTGGTTATGGCCAATAATAAATGACCTTAAAAAAATGCTCAATATCAAAACCTCTGACCTCCTGGTAAATGCCCTCCCCAATTAACTCAACCAGCTAGTCCGGTGGCTGGAATATAACAACATTCCAGCAACCCATTGCATCCCTCGAGCAGCACCAAGTGGCCTTGTAAGTAGAGGAGTTGGAATGGCCCATTGATTGCCACAAGTCCCCAATGGGACGTGTTGACATTAATAAGCCTACCCGCCTCAGGATGGAAGCATCAGAAGAACCAAAGGAGGGGTACGTGCCCCTTCCGCACTATTGAAAGTATGGGGAGGTGAGCCATCCCACTTTGACTTGTCCCCAATTCGGTGAGCCAACAAAAACTGCAATAGGGCGCGGGGTGAAAGGTATTGTTTCACTGCCAATCTCCTATCTCTTCCTTGCACCACGGAGGTAATTATCAATGGCACAGGGATCTCAGCTCTTATAGACTCCAGCAGCAACATTTCCATTATTGCATGGCGTTACATGCTACTGTGACAATGGGAATCCAGATCGAGCAATCTAACTTGATGTTACAGGTCCGCTTCATGTATAATCACCTACCAATGGGCAACTCGAAAGATTAGGATGGCTGTCTTACACAGCCACCTTATTCTGTAATACTGGGGTAGGATTGGTCAAAAAGTAAATGCAGAGAAACACGAACCACCCCATTTAAAACACTGGGCCTTATAATAGATGGTGAAAACCAATCTCAAGCTGTCTTCAGGCCACACTTTCAGCCAGCTGAAGAGCAGGGTCATGTGGCTACCCAGTATGACAAGGGCGGTATAATGCTGGCTGACATGGCCGCCTCTGTGGAGTTGCATACCAAGTCATCACGGGTCGTTACCCTGCCCACTGAGGTCACTCCAGACCCACACTTAGATTTATATTTTCATTTTCTGCAAACACCGGCCTCTTTCAATAGAACCGTGGAACGATGATTCCTTATAATGTGCCCAGAAAACGGTTGTTCAAATAGATTGACAATGAATATCTTATCCAATGCCACTCGGTCTGTATTTTGTACTTAATAATGATTTGTTGTATTGTGTAGCCAAGCATGAGAGTGAGGTGAAATCATTACTGTTAGTCCTGCAAATTTACCAGTGGCAGATTTGCGAATTAGCACATACCCACCTCCTAGGTGCCCACCTGGGAGCCAAGAAGACGTTAGAGTGGATTAAGCTCTGATTTTTTTAGGAGAGGATTAATGACAAGGTCTGCTACTTTTGGGCCTCCTGTTTGGAATATCAGCTGCAGAACAGAACATAAATATCGTCGCCATTAAGCTCATTGATGTCCCATTTGAGCGCATAGGGTAGATATTGTGGCACCCTTTAAACCCTTAGCTTGTGGTAATAAATATATATTAGTGATTATTGATTATGCTACACGATACCCAGAGGCTATCCCCCTTAGAGTAGCCAATTCCAAAAACATCACACGGGAAATGGTAGGGGTCTTTGCACGTGTTGGCATCTAACAGATCAAGGGATGCTTTTCACCTTGGAGACATTCAGGAAGGTTACCAAATTACTCAAAATTGAGCACTTAAAAACTCAGTGTATCATCCTCAAACTGATAGTTTAGTAGAGTGGTTTAATCAAACAGATGCTGTGCAAGGTGGTCAGCGAGGATGGGAGGAACTGGGATCAGCTACTCCCCCTTGTGTTATTTGAGTTATTGTATGGTCGACAACTCTGGGGATTATTTGACATTCTAAAAGAGGGCTGGGAGGAAGGGGCAGACCCTTCTACTAATATTTTGGAATAAATCGCACAGTTCAACAATTGATTTGAAAAACTCAGAACTATTCTAAAAGAAAACATGGAGCATATGCAAACAGCACAGGCTCACATTTATGTTCATGGCTCAACCCTTCATGAGTCTGTGAGATCGAGTTGTGGTCCTCATTCCCACTTCACATTCCAAATTACTGGCACATTGGCAAGGCCCCTATGAAATTAAGGAGAGAAAAGGACTGGTTAATTATTTAGTGAAACAACTGAATTGTCGACCATTGGAACAGATATACCATGTGAACTTGCTGAAATTGTGGCAGGATAGGGATCCCAATCCCTACTCCAGCCAGCCTCTTTCCTATTTTGCACATAAAATAACCCTTAATTTCAGCATGGATTTAATGCCCAAACAACGACCAGAGCTCAAAGCAGCTATCTTGTCTGTCCTGGAAGTGGTGGATGAATGACCTGGAAGGACTTCTCTTATTGCACATGACATCATCACAGAGCCAGGGGTTGTCATCTGATAATGCTTGTGCCTCCTGGAGGTAAAGCGAGCAGAAGTGGAACTTGAGATGAGGAGATTGCTAGTTCTTTGTCTAAGGTCCAAACTTTCTTGGGTTTCGCAGGGTATTACAGCCAATTTGTTCCACGTTTCTCTGAGAAGGTGGTGTACTTGACAGATCTTACAAAGAAGTGGGCCCCTAAAACGGTGGTATGTTATGCTAAAACTGACACCACATTCTGTGACTTAAAACAGGTCATTACTTCAGCACCTGTATTGATAACTCCTGGTTTTTCTTTGCTTTTTATCCCATAGAACAAGATTTCGTTCACTTGTCTCTGTGCTATGTTGAGCCAAAGCATTGAATATGTTGAACACCCCTTTATGTTCCTAAGCCAGAAACTACTGGACCAGGAAACCAGGTATGCTGCGGTGGAAAGAGAAGCCCTGTTGATAAAATGGGCTATTAACCAATTGAGGTACTACCTCCTGGGCTGTGAGTTCACTCTTGTGACTAACCATGCACTCTTACAGTTGATGACACTTGAGTAAGAGTTGAATTTGTGGGTCACCAATTGGTTTTTAAACCTTCAGCCTCTTTGATTCAAAGTACTCCATTATCATGTTTGTCTCAATGTTTGGACTGCCTGACCCAAAGGGTCTGGTCTGACACTGGAATTCCTGTTATAGGGGACAGCTGAAGGGCCCCAATGACTGCACCGCAACTCCAGGGGTTGGCACTGCATCCTAATGCCTTTCTCTCTTCCTCCCTCTGCAGTCCAGTTGATATGTATATTTAAATGAATTCATTTTTACATGTGGTAAATACTATTAGTCATTACAGTTTCAAAAGCATTACTCAATGCTAGTTTTGTAATAAAAAACATTGTTGTTTTACCTTTAAACAGAAAGTCAGACCTAAAAGTTGGAGCACTAAAATGGGAATATTTAATAGATCTTTAATATTAATAAGCAAATTAATTAACATTTGTCCGGTAAAACTGAATTTTTATTAATTTTTAGAAACTTTTGTTTTTACATTTATTTTAGCAAGATTATAGTAGAAATTGTATCCCAGAGAATGCTGACATTTTATTAAGTTATTCTGAATAATCATAAAAATGTCTCATATCACAGTTTGTAGTTTTCACAATTTTAGCTGATAACAAAGAAGTAGTTATATTAAAACCATAAATTGTACTTCAAAATAAATACTATATAAAAGGAGCCTCGAGTGACAAGTAGTCTAATTGCTATGTTATGGAAGGTGGTTTTGGAAGACATGTAATCAGCTTTTTGATGGAGCCAGACTTTCCTGCGGATGTTGCTCAACAGCAATTTATTGCTGGTTTCTTTCAGAACATCATGCATTTTGTGTGAAACTTAGAGAACTCACTTACCAACGGAAAATATGTATTTATTTTTTCTTTTATTATCAAATAAATAACTTAACTTTAGTTTTAGCTTTTTGTGCAAGGCAAAAGAAAAAAGAACAAAACAAAGTTCAATCATTTGCTCTCTTCAGGAATTTGCTATAGCCTCTCATAAGGAGATGAAGCAAAAACCACAGTCTTGGAAAGGCCTAATTTTTGTTCACATATAAGAGAGGAAAATTAAAGATTGTTAACACATGAACCACAAGGTTAGAAATCCAAGGAGATGACAAATGATGCTTTTGTTCTGATCATTGAAAAAAAAAAGAAAAAAGGCTTTGATTCCAGCAACTGAAAGCAAGTTGGATTATATGAAGCATCAGAAATGTTCAGATATTAGCTGTTCCCTCAGGCATTTACTTATAGGTGAGGGTTTGTCTAACATCAAGATAATGACCTAATAAATACTCTTTAAAATAAAATAACCAATATGCTGACAAGAAGTCAGAAGTCAGAATGAACCCTCCAACATGTTCAGACGTTTCCACTTGTCTGATGTAAGCATGGCTTACCTAGTTATTACTTTAAAGAAGTTAAACAGAGAACAATAGAGAAAATTCTGCACAATGCATAACACTTTTGAGGTTGTGTTCACAATCTACAGGACTCACAGTTTAATCATCTGTAAAAATACCTGAGACAATTTAAACAATTTGTAAAACTAGGATTAAAGGAAACAATTTCTTTTGTATATCTATCAGAAATGAATGCAGAGGAATCCCAGATTCCTGAAAACAAAGTTGTGCAGTAGGAGTCAAGTTACTTACTGTTTTATTTTAACCTCAGAAATAGGTTTCCCAGTAACAATAAAACAAAACTCACTTGGGATCCCCCTCATCTGTGGTTTTCTACTCCTCTGTATAAACCAGTTTGGATCACCACCGAATGTACTTACCACTTTTGAGTCCTTTTGACACCCTAGCCAACTTATTCAAGCCATCATATCTTCTGGTTTTCTTCCACTTTACAATTGAAACTGGCAATTCAAATTTTAAGTATACTTAGAGCATACACCTATCATTTCTGTTGTTGATTCATTTTGTGTCTCCACAAGGTCTTTGATTAAAAGCTGAGACACCCACACCACCCACTGCTGATTACTTTAATTGCGTTTACAGTACCTGAGGGCCACAAAGTGCAATACTACTCACCAAACCATCATGGAAACAATCGACCTACCTCACATGCACAAATAAATATGCATATACTTATTTTCACAGGAACATATAGCAAAGGTTTGATAAAAGACTGATCTCCCGGCTTATTGTGGACTTTGAGGTTCTCCACTGTCTGCATTTCTCCTGTTGAAGTGGTTCTGACCTTTAGATCTTCTTCAAAGTTTGTTTTCTTGTCACCTTTTTTTCTTCTTCCTCGCTCACATGCTTCTAGTTCTTTAAAAATGAACCAGGTCATTTGGGACTCTGGTAGAAAGTTCTGTTGGCCCTTGATGGTCATTTAAGGTTGTAGGTTCTGACATCTTTTTAGACTTCAGTGACTCAGGGAGTCACACAACACTTGAAGAGACAGTTCACACTATAAGAAAGAATGGTATTCTCTCTTCTTTTCCATTCGATAATTAACCAAATGCTACTTAGGGGATTCCCCCTCAGGCTTGGCTTCCTCAAACCAAATTGCCAAGTACGTCACTCCTGCTTGATGTATGGACTACTTAAAGACAAAATCAAAATCTGCTTCTGCCTACAGCTGAAATTCAAGCTGGTTAATAGGCCTGAGACAATGAGTTACGTACAGTATATAGTAAGAAGGTGGCATGTGGGGTGAGATCACCAGTGGAGATACATCATTGCCTTCACTGATTTATATGATGTAGATACTGGCATAATAAGTAAACTTGTGGAAATTCACAGAACATACTGACATTGAAGGGATTGCAAATACGGAAGAGGCAGCAAAAACAATTCAAAAATCCCTGGACAATCTTCAGAACTGGGTGAACATTTGCAAAATGCAGTTTAATGTAGAAACATACAACGTACGCAACATAGGCAAATGGATCATTAATTATAAATACAAAATCGCTGATTCTATCCTATAAGAAGCAATCTCTGAAAACGATTTTGGGATTTATGTTAATGATACATTTTCATCATCTAGGTAAACATCAGAAGCAATTTAAAGACAAACAAAATATTTGGTTTAAAATGTGAAAACTGTTGAATATGAATCAAGGGAGGTCTTCAAATAAAATTGATCCATTAGACTTGTTTCATTTACATTGTGAATCATGTGCTTGAAAACACCATTTGAAATTAAGGGGATGTGAAAATAAGACTGTAACTAGGAAACACTTTTTTATATAGAAAGTCATGCTTGTGAAAACCAAACTAGTAAGAAGATGAAAGTATTCATGATCAGGATACGAAGTCAGGTCAGAAAACAAAATGAAAGTTAAAACCAGTGGAGCAGACAGAAAACAAAGTCAAAAACGTTAAGCAAACTCACAGTCAAAAAGGACATGCAAGAGAACTGAAACCAGAGAATCAGACTAAAGAAGTGTGATACAAAGCAAGGGTATAGTTTTTTTTGTTTATCCAAAAGCAGATAACGAGCTGAGCATTATGGTGGTATTTAATGTGTTGTGGCAATGACATCACATGCCACGGTGCATGGAGGGACTCCCCCAGCAAGCAACAGCTTCTTAATGACAGTCAATTAATGGTGAAATGTGCATAACAATAAGACAGTGGCATAAACGGACCAACAAAACAAAAAAAGTAGTAATGCTACAAATAAAGCACATTCAAAAAACTGGGAACCCAATTTAATTATTACGTTATTTGCCTACTGCAAAATAAACTAAAGGAAAAAGGGAAAAGTTACAGCATCCAGTATACTGCTGCTTAGGCTTGAATTGGAGTGCATATGGGGCAAGATCCACCTCCTTTAGAGGCTGGTCCTAAATGAACAAAAACTTCTGGGATTCTCTCCATTGATATGGCTGGAGGAGGCTTCTGGGCTTGAAGGTGAGGTCATTGATCTCCTCGTAAATCAATAGATAGATAGATAGACAGATCATCCACAGGGAAATTCAATTGCAGCAGTACAGAACATAAAGTCATGCAGCAAAATGTTAAAACAAAATGGAAATTTTATTCAGTGGAAACCCCATAACTAAACACACATGTCATCTTAATTCAGAGCTAAATTGTACATAGGCGTTGATCTTTATAGTACCTTTCTTTTTGTTACCATGCATTTCTATGTTATATTACAACCTTAGTATGATATTCTGTTTTGTACCATGATTGACATATGAGCCTCTTTAAATAAATTGAAACAAAAGTGCACAAGGATTTCACATGTTATGGAAAATACAACAAACAGGCACCACTACTATTCAATAAGAAGAAATTATACAGTAAGCTTGAAAGAGCATGCTTCACTCACCAGGTCCTGCATAACTGGCACAAGCACATACCTATTTGAATGGAGGCTGGGAAGTACAGACAAGTACAATTCTGAAAACAGAATTACCATAACAAAAGGACACCAAATAAATATGTCTAATGATACAAAAAGAATGTGCAAAAGCACAGTCAAAAAAGGAACTGCACTGCCTCACAATTTCAAAAAGATTGAGTCTGGAGACCAAAATAAATCAAAATCTGACAATCTTGCCATAATGTTCTTAGAGGAAGAAATACAGCCAACTGACTAATGTGACCTCACCCACCATCAAAACCAGCTGACTAATGAAACTTCTCTACTAAGTCACAAAGCCATGTCCCAGTGATATCATAATTTTGCCTCATCATTAACATGTGAGAAAAATGAAATATTACCAGAAGAAAAAAAATAAGGAAAAACAGACAAATAAAATGATAAAATGATGAAAATGGGATGAAATCTTTCTCTACTAGTCTCACAACCTGACAGAGTTTTTGATAGCCTGCTTTTGATGGAACTATATGATAATTCTCCAGAATGACTAAAAGATTTACTGTTATGCACCAATTTAATTTATGCAGCAAAAATCACAATATTGCATCTTTTCTTGGAATGTCAATAGGCTAAGCTTACTTACTACCTGTCACAAAGATTTTGTGTTCTTCTCAATAATTATTATCATAGATAGATCAGTAAAAATAAAAGTGTTTGAAAGAAAATTATAAAATAAGTAAAAGAGTACTCAATGGAAAAGATTGCTGAAGTACAAAATAAACAATTCAAGAAACAGTTTTAGTCAAATCAGTACACTATATACAGAAATTTAGACAGACCTTATACTAAAATTCAAATAAAAGTACCTATAAAGCTTAGTTTGTGTATGTGAAATGCATGTTAATTCAGACTACCTGTCAGGGTTGCACTAAAGTTTTTAAAAATTCAATCATTTTTGGTACATGAGAATACATACAGTATACTGAAGAAAACGTGGTGAGTGCCCAAGGGGATACAGGTGTATGGTGCTGATTTCTTATAGGAGAACTGAAGGACACTGGGACACTTCCTGGAGTCCTTAGTACCACTGGCTATTTTTAAGGTATATTGTATACTGATGATACTTACATCCCCAAAACAATTTTAACACAAAAATAAATAATTAATTAAAGAAGTGTTAATCCTTATATACTTGGTTACTTTTCTAGATTTAATATCTAACTCCTATGCATGTATTAACTTATTGTCTAAACCAACTTAATCCAAATTTAGGCTGTTTGCCAGCTGAAACCTGACTGGCAGCATGAAATGCAAGGCAGGAATGAGTCCTGGGTAAACTAATACGTGATACCTCTAAACACAATTTGTACATTTGGAGTTCCTTAAAAACTACTAAAACTGTTTAAAAAAACACAAAAAGCTAAGGAAAATGATTGAAATTTAATGAAAAATATAATGAGAATATAACAAGTTGTATGTAATTAAAACTGTCAGAGATGTTAATCAGGTCAGATTTTAGTTATTCATTATATAAAATTAGCCTGATTTTGTAAAAATAATATCCCTTCTAACCTTTAGAATTCAGAAAAAAAGTGTAAATATTTCATAATTATTTGCTTTTACCAAACGGTATAAGTGAAACATTACAAGAGTATCTGTATTTATTGTCACAAATGCAAGACACGGGAGCACAGGTTGGAAATGTGGGTAAGGGTGAAACACAGTTGATAACTGCCTGTACCTCTTTTCCCTAAGAATGGAAGAAGAAAACACAGGCAAAGTGTGACATCACCTCTGCTCCACCCCCAGAAGCCCTGCCCATTCTGTTCACTACCCTCTTTAAGGAGAGCATCACCTGGAAGATGGCATTCGTATTGGACCCTGCAACCAACTAAGAAGGACAGACCCTATCGTTAAAAATGCTTTCAGAGAGAAGCACAATGCTATTGGACCCTTGGTTCTTTCTTTTTTCATGACCTTTTCGTCCATGTCTTCTTTATGACTGCTCTGGTATCCCAACACTTCACATGTGTTATTCCTCTATTGTTATATCTGTCCAATTCTGAAATCATTTAATGCAAAATACAAATGCAAAAGTATATCATGATACTAGGAAACTATAAAGTATACTGTACATTCAGTATTTTTCAAATTGAATTTATTACTTCACAAACAAGATATACTGTATATCAGCGTTTCTCAACCTTTAAGTATTTGTGACCCGAGTTTTCATAACAGCTTTAATCGCGCCCCCCCCTAACGTTTTTTTGAAACCCTAATAAAATTTATTCCTATATTTTTGCTGCCGATACACCTCTACAAGTTTAAAATTTCCCTACAAATAGCGAAGTTACGCCACATATGGCAACATTCGTGCCCCCTTTTTTGTTACCCTAGGGGGGCACGCCCCACAGATTGAGAACCGCTGTTGTATAATGCATTTGACACACATTACTGTGTTCTAAAGTTAATTAGTTGTATAAATTAAAAAAAAAATCTTACCTGCTTGCCCAATGGAGGGTATGGGGCAGAGAGGACAATCTTAAAAACTTACCAAATACATCCATTTTTCAAGCCAAGATAGCCTTGGCTTGAACACCTTCCGTGTTTCTGATACATGTTTGTGGCAAAAAAAGGGATCTGAAAATAAACATTTTATCACCTATTTCTGGTACTATTTTCCTCATGGTAAGGATACATTTTCTGTTTACGGAAGTAAATTAAAACAAAACCAACATCATGACCTGAAAAGTTTACTGTGTTTTGTTCTGTCAGGAAGAAACCACCTATGGGGATGTGAAAGGTTGTTGTACAAAGTGCTGATGTATTGTGTATTGCTGGTCTTCTTTTAAAATGATCTTATAATATTGGTGTTTTATTGTTCAAAACTGACCTGTATAAACTACTTTACAATGTGTCTGTAATCACAAGATGCAGATCAATACTCTCCAACTGTCTTGGCTTGAAAAACTGACATATTTGGAAAGTTTTTAAGGTTTTTCTCTGTGCCCCATAGACTACAATGTACAGCACCAGTGCAGGCAGGATATTTTTTAAAATTTATATAAAGCAATTAACCTTAGATCACAGTTTTTGCATGGCAAATATATACAGTATATAGCATGTTTATGGAGAAATAACTTCGATTTGAAAAAATACCAAATTCATCCTTTAACTGGATATATATCTCCAGGACCATTTTTGTTTAGACCAATGTTTAAACTAAATAATAGTTCTCACTTTAACTCTTTTCGATTAAGCTGACCTCTTTCTACATATTTGCTTTTTTTAAAACCAATTTGAGTTATTGTTGATATACAGAAGCAGTTAGGTTGTGAAACTTGTTTAGACTTATCCATTTTCTGAACTCATTACTTTAACTTAATGATTTTTGGAGGGCTGGGGTCCATCCCAGCACTGTAGAGTGCATAGCAGGGATCAACCTTACAGTACAAGGGGTACCAGACAGTCAAGGGGTTAGACTTTAGAATGTTATATATAATTAAGTAAGTAAGCATGTATAGTACAAGAGTTAGACAAATGTCTAAACAATAAAAATTAAAATGACAGGAAGGCTCAGACTGTAGGGTGACCACAAATCATCAGAACAATGCCCAATGTTGTATTAGGATCCAGCTGGATATTAAAAACCATAACGTACAGATTCAACACTTCCCTTAAAAAACTGAAAGGAAAAAAAATTCTTAAACCAAACCAAAATGTTAAAATTAAGGCCTTGTAATTTTGTGTGATTTCTCATGGGAGACCTGAGGGCCACTTGGACGCTTTCTGGAGTCCCCCAGCACCACTGGTTTTTCTCCAAATAACGAACCTGGTCATCTTCTATCTGGGGAATTTATCAGGCTGCCAGTGGTTATAAACATCTCACAACACCGGGAAAGTTACACCCCCTCATTGTAAGGGAATTAACAGGGTGATCCTTTAGAAGACTTTTTCTTCAGAAAAACATTCTCTTTATTTCATACTTTATAAGAACACATTTATTATTTAATAAAAGTATTTTATTAATCAGTTCGCTCATTCCACTTTATTTACTGCATTATGTGGCAGAAGAGCACAAAACCTCAGAGCTGCTAATGACTTTAATAAACAGAACATGACTTCTTTTTAAAGTGGATTTTATATTAAGGGGGCTAGTCATGTATTTATTTATTCCTTGTTGCCTAGGCTTTTTTATTTGTACAATTACATGTTAAGGTTAAGGTTGTTTACATTGCTGGCGACAAAAACGCTTACAAATATTTTGAGGAGGATGTTAAGCTTTAAAAAAGAAACACTATATTAGATTTTGATGGAGCGATTTTGTACCCCTGTGGTACTATTATTATTACTGTTATTATTTGGGAATTCCAATAATACTGAACGCCATAGGTTTCTAACTTTTTGGAGCCTCAGGAATTCAATTTAACTTATTAGGGGAAATTAACTGTACCCAACTGCAGGGAATCAAAGGTACCACCATGGTGCCAAACTCTAAACAAAGAAATGTTTATACTGAGCCTGAATTAAAATGTAGACTGCAGCATGTATGACATTATATTGCTTCAGACACTGAGGAATGTGAATATGCAAGGAATATATATAAATACATAAGATAGGAGGTTCTGATTTTTCTTGAACCATCTCAATTTTAAAAGGACCCCCAGGGTTCCTAGGGCTTTAGATTGCAAAACCACTCCTGCATTTTTAACTCATTACTACAAAATAAAGCCTGGAAGAGAAGCTCGTTAGGGGGTAAAACAATTTCTTTATTGTTGCTTTTATGGCATATTCTAACTTTGAAATATTGCTGCTTTTTATTAGAGGTGCAAAAGGAAAATGTCATCTAAGCAATGCTGTTTCCATTTCCTGAAATCCTTTTTATTTTGGTCGTGTTCTTCGGGGCTTCACTCAAGTGGGGCACACTGCTTCAATTAGCCTGATGGGAGACATGTGGCTATTATCAGTACCAGCATCTTCCCTCAATGGGGCTTCAATTCACTGGCTCTCCTAGATAATTAAACAACTCAGAGGAAAGACACTGACTCTTCCGTGACTGCCTTTCATGATGTTTGGCATAGCAAGCCTTAAAACCTTTTTTAATATGCTAAGAGACTGCTGTATTTGTTGTTGATTTTTCAATATAGAAAGAACAGGTAACTGCGAAAACACAAAATGTAGCATTGATGGGAGAAATGGTCCCTAAAATAACTGAGGAAAACCGCTAATGTTGCTAAAGTGTGTTTTAAAGGATCTGGAAAATGAATGAAAGGAACTCTAGCTCCTCATACATCTGACTAACAAATCATATTTTTTAATAATAAAGGAATCCTGGTGCTGTTAATGAAAGTAACTTATTGACAACAGTTATTTCTATATAAATTTTAATTAAGACGCTCTTACACAGAACATACTTACTTGTCAGATACTGTATTAAACAATTGCTGCAAACCTTCCACTTACTTTATCCAACAAAAAGTCAAGGGTAACTGCAGCATAGCCCAGAAATATAATATGTAAGGAAGAAACCAACCCAGGAAGGGACATTAGTCTGTAGGAGGGCCCAGATGCCTCAACCCATTTAGTGTCACCAGTCAACCCAACATGCATGACAACAAAACAAACACCCACACAAATACGAGGGGAGAAAGTGCAAACTGGACAGAGACAAGTGACCTGAATGGATCTGGAACCCTGGTCCATGAACTTGTGAAACAGCAGCATTAACACTCCATCTCCTTTAAAATTCAGCTTTGCATCATTGCTAGGAAAACCTTTCACATTCATAATCAGAAGGTACAAGTCTTCGTTATGCGTTTGGTGTGGGGAGCACATACTCATTTCAGGCAGGCCTTCTGAAGAGTTTTATTATTTGTGCTTGTGTTTGTTCAGATGAAACTGAAAATTGAATTGAATATGACAATTGAAACCAAATATGTTAAAAATAAAAACACAGTGCACATGCTTAGAATGCAATTTAAAGGGTCAGAAAAGCTGTGGTTCAAATGGACTCATGCCAGGAGAAAATGAAAAGTTTTGTGTACAACAAAAGAGAGGCAGAAGTTCATTTAAACTTGCTGGATTGAAACAGAATACTTTATACAGATGTTTAAAAGACTATTCATCTACTGATAAAATGTTCCAGTGTTTCCAGACCAATTATTCTTAAATACAATAGCTAGGAGAAAGTGGCTCACTAACTGATCAAGAGAGAAGAGAATTCTAAAGCTGTAATTAAAGACATTTCTCTAAGAATTTTAAATAGCACAACACAGCATCCATCCATCCATTTTCCAACACGCTGAATCCGAACACAGGGTCACGGGGGTCTGCTGGAGCCAATCCCAGCCAACACAGGGCAGGAACCAATCCCGGGCAGGGTGCCAACCCACCGCAGGACACACACAAACACACCCACACACCAAGCACACACTAGGGCCAATTCAGAATTGCCAATCCACCTAACCTGCATGTCTTTGGACTGTGGGAGGAAACCGGAGCGCCCGGAGGAAACCCATGCAGACACAGGGAGAACATGCAAACTCCACATAGGGAGGACCCAGGAAGCGAACCCAAGTCTCTTAACTGCGAGGCAGCAGCGCTACCACTGCGCCACCGTGCCGCCCACAACACAACAGTTCAACACAAATTTGGATGCACTAAACATTCAATAGAATAGTTTTGGGTGGAGAAATTAAAGTTATTCATAAAAATGTGTGTACTATTTAAAACTATTTTTTCAACTACCTCCGTGACCCAAGAAGGCTGATACAAGCTGGGGGTTTGCAGAAATTGTCTGGAGCTGCTATTCTTTTCAGGCATCCAAGGTAAAACATATATATATATATATATATATATATATATAATATATAAACAAACCTTGAATTACAGCTTTATTGAGCCTAAGTTACATAAAATTACTTATATAATATTGTATATGAAAGATGACTATTATAATATCTGCAAGATGCACCTATCAGGCACGAGGAAATCTGCTCTTGTCTGTAAAGTGCCATAAGGTGTCAGTAAATGCTCAAGGCTGGGTTTCTGACTTAACACAGCCACTTTGGCTCTGTCCTTGCCACTGACAGATTGCCCATCAGGTTTCACAATTAACCCATTTATCTTATTTTAGGGAATCACATTATAGCACAGAATCAACTGTTTCAGTTGATCATTCATTCTTCAGGACAATGAATTGCCATTTGGACATTAAAGCATTCTCAGCAACACAATTTTGTTTTTCTTCTGTTATAACAAATTAGGAAGACGTGTCCAATTCATCTTTCTTTAGTCTTTCATTAAAGACATAATTATTGCAAAGTATAATTCTTTACAAAACAAACACTTTTCAGTTATATCAGCTTCACAATAACAAGCAGATCTACTGATAAAAAAGTTTGCAAAGTAATATGTAGAGATACAGACAGATGGAAGATTTATCCACCAAAGCAGGGCAGTTTTTCAAATCTTGCCACATCATAAAATGTGTTTAGTTGCATTGCTATTTTTGGGCTAATTTTGTAAGTGTTTTTGCTTTCTTGGGCACAAGCCTATTGTTTAAAAAAGGACGAATTAACAATATGAAGGCTGAGATGTCCCTTTTTATTAAATAAGTTGTATTATATTTTATTATTCATTATTTTTACTTAAGTTTTAACTGCAAATGTTAAGAAGAATTTACAGCAAGGAGTGTCTCTTTTTGTTAGCAAAATTAAAAGCTGAAATCACAGCAACAGTAACCTTTTTTATGTTAAACTATAGTGAACAGTAACCAGTTATATTACAAAGAGGCCAAAGTAATAGAGAAAATCTCATATGTCCAACAAATGAAACATTTTCATTTATAAACTTTAATTCTATCACTGTTTTTTCTCAATATTTATGCCTGCACTCAAAGAGGCATATATTACTCTGAAAGAGAACAAATCATATTCAGGGATATAAATATATTGCAGACATTAATTTTGCCCTATCAATATATTTTCTCTGTACTGTATATGCAATAAATAAATATATATAGTAACTCATGTGTGCTGAGAGGACAGTTTCAGGGCTCATTTAATAATGGCAGTTGCACTCCGTGTTAAGGGTTGGTGCTGTTGTCCTCATGCTTTTCTCTTTCCCATTCTCAGATGGAAGACTGATGGTAGAAGAAACTGTGACATCACTTCCACCTCCATCCATAACACCTCCTCTTCTTTTTAAGACTGCATAAAATTTGCATAAAATCACCACCAAAAGATGGCAGTCAGTTCTGGACTCACATCTGATATGTTATTAAACAGCATATACTGACGTACAGTCTATTGCTCATTTTTCTATTTTTGTTAACTTCTACAATATATATGGATAAATTGCAGGTTCTCCAATTCTTTCTCTTTATTTTTGTAGGTTTGTTTATTACAAGATGTAATGATGTAATAAAAGACATATTTGAATATGTTTATATACATACATACATTATGGCCTGCAGGGGTCGCACCAGCTCCCCAGACCCAACAGAGACAGATGCAGACATGAGTTCAGCAACACTCATAACACAATAGTTATGTTTCCCACCAGCGAGCACACAGTACAAAGTACAAGCACAATAATAATGCATGCTTCTCTCTCTTTCTTTCTCATGGTCCGCCTCCACTCCTCCTTTAGCAAGCTTCATCAACTCCCCCCTGACTCTGGTGCCTGGGATTAAGGCAGCAGGTTTCTTTTATGCTGCACCCAGGAATACTTCTGGTGGCCTGTTAGCGTGATTCAGAAGCACTTCTAGGTGAGGCAGAAGACCGACAAAATAGGGCTCCGCAATCCCTGCAACACCCCCTGGTGGCACCCACAGAACCACGACAGGGCTGTACTGAACTCCCATGAAGCCCCGTTTGGGT
This sequence comes from Erpetoichthys calabaricus, assembly GCF_900747795.2. Lineage (NCBI taxonomy): Eukaryota > Metazoa > Chordata > Cladistia > Polypteriformes > Polypteridae > Erpetoichthys > Erpetoichthys calabaricus. Next base: position 278,139,574 of record NC_041395.2, read on the forward strand.
ATCTGAGGCACTGCTGCAACCCTGGGGGGCTGCCATCTAGTGCTCTGGGGGAGATAATTCTTTCTGAAAGAGTCCTGGTTAGGTAAGGGTCCTGGCTATTGGCTATAACATATATATATATATATATATATACATTCACGGCATTCGAAGTCTGTGTCACAATCTGATTGTATGGGTGGTTACCTACCAGGTAACGCTTGTGGTTGGCCAGCAATCTGCTAACATCCGCCACGGTGCCCTCAGTTTGTGAGGAGCAGATCATAGAATGGTTGAAAATAGTTTACTGTCAAATAAATGCAAAGAGTACACGACACGTGTTTCGCCCTCATTCTGGGCTCATCAGGTGTACACACTCCACTGCACTCCCTCTCGGGAATCGAACCTCGGATGTCAGCGCCACAGGCGATGCCCCTAACATTGCGCCACGGCGTGTAGTTCGTTTATTTGACAGCATGTAGATCGGGGTAATTACATTCACGGCATTCGAAGTCTGTGTCACAATCTGATTGTATGGGTGGTTACCTACCAGGTAACGCTTGTGGTTGGCCAGCAATCTGCTAACATCCGCCACGGTGCCCTCAGTTTGTGAGGAGCAGATCATAGAATGGTTGAAATAGTTTACTGTCAAATAAATGCAAAGAGTACGCGACACGTGTTTCGCCCTCATTCTGGGCTCATCAGGTGTACACACTCCATTGCACTCCCTCTCGGGAATCGAACCTCTACATGCTGTCAAATAAACGAACCACACGCCGTGGCGCAATGTTAGGGGCATCGCCTCTGGCGCTGACGTCCGAGGTTCGATTCCCGAGAGGGAGTGCAGTGGAGTGTGTACACCTGATGAGCCCAGAATGAGGGTGAAACACGTGTCGTGTACTCTTTGCATTTATTTGACAGTAAACTATTTTCAACCATATATATATATATATATATATATATATATATGTAAAGAAAAATCTATTGGAGTGATTTTGATGAAAATCATAGGCCTTTCCCTTTTTGTTCTTTATTTCACCTTATACAATTTCTTGTATTAGGAATTTGGTAGTTTTTGCATACCCCTTGGGGTCAGAGCGCAGGGTCAGCCATTGTACAGCGCCCCTGGAGGAATTACAGGTTAAGGGCCTTGCTCAAGGGCCCAGCAGAGCAGTGGCCTTTTGGCAGTGACGGGGATTCGAACCGGCAACCTTCGGGTCTACTAGTGCAGATCCTTAGCCTCAGAGCCACCACTCCACCCAAATTTTTTTTACATTGATCATAGCTGACACAAATTTCATTTGAATCGAATGACTTGTTTTGGAGTTTTCAGGTCCAACTGCCATCCTCACAAACACAAAAGTACACACAGAAATCATTCCAAAATTTGTTAAATGGTGTTCAGCAATGCATAAAATGTGTAAATTTGTTAAAAACTAAAACACATAATTTTAACCCCATGAAAATACAAAGAAATAATGAACACAAAGATAACAGAGAAAATCTAATGTGTCCAGGTTCATTTCAGCCCTGTCACAGTAATTCCTTTTTATTTATACCTGCAGAACCATACACATATATATCACTCCAAAAGAGGTCAAATAATGACCAAAGACGCCTAAATCATGTTAATCCACGGAAATTTAAAAGATTTGAGCCTGTCACCGTAATTCTGAATTGAAAGGTTTGAATTTTTGTTTTGGACTCACATCCTCACACATTGTATCTTGTACATACAAACATACATCACTAAAAAAGCAGTTATTGGAAAGGCTTTTAGAAAATTGCAATGTTTTTGTTTTTATCCACAAACACGGATAGGCAATAGACAACAGAGGAGACATTTTAACTCTTTCTCATAATTGACTCCTGACTTTGTGATCCTTGTGACCTCAACCTTGGCAATGAGACCCTACATCTTGATGATGGGCTTAGTGCTCGTAGAAATCAAATATTAAAAAATGTAAATGTTCCCAATTAACTTTAAATTCAAAAACTAACATTAGGGTAACATGAAAGCACTCATTGTGAATATTGGACATACCACCCTCTGGCCATATTTCACTTTCTGTCCTGGCCTGATGACTTTTGACATTCCTGTCGCAGCATATTTACTTCTTTCTGTCCTTTACTATACTTTCCTGCCTGCAATGTGTCTTCCTACCAGGCCAACACTGTCTAAGGAACACCTTGTTTGCCAGTAAAGTGTCAAGATGTGAACTAGCATGTCTGTTTTGTAGTTAGCACTAATACATTGAAAGAAGCATCTCCTCAAGCCCATGATGGGCAAACTCTATGTTTTCCTGAGTGACCCAATTTGTTTTTTGTTTATGAAGGAGCTTTCAGGTATTTTTAGTTTGACCATTTAGTAATCATGTTCCACAGATATCCAAATATGTATATGTTTGATGTATACATGCTGAACATGTGCAGTAAATAAATAAACACTTAAGTTTAAAATAAACCCCAGTGGTTGTCTGCACATTTTTAAAACGTCTTCTCACAGTCAGACCAGTCAGAATCTGTGACAACCTATAGGATCATGAATAAGATTCTACTGATTTATAGAGAATGCCTGAATGTGCTATTAGGACAATTTAGCTCTTAGCTGGCCATATGGGTTTGATGGTGAACTGTCTCCAATTACAGTTTTTTATGCTCTTGTATTTTTATTCAAACCAACTCCTGTGATCTATGGAAGCTACATAGATGGCACAGCAGCACAATGATTAGTATCCCGGCATGGGCACTGAATGGAGATAGAATATTCTCCCTGTGTGTGCATGCCATTATTCCTGATACTTCAGTTTTTCTCCCACATCCAAAGATTTTAATGTTAATGCAACTGGCAACTCTTAACCTGTTGAGTGTGCCCTGCACAGGACTGGCACATTCTCCAAGGCTGGTTACTACTTTTGAGAGGTGACACATGCCCTTACAAGCACCAAGTTTGGGGTGAAATGGCAGAAGGGTCTGGAGATTTGCCCAGTGCTTGCCCTTCTCTCCCATACATAGGAAGTCGATGACTCAGAAGCATATATCGGTAACCTCACTCGTCCACCGCCTCATGCACCACCCCTTGAGGAACCCACTAGTTATAAAGTGACTCTGATGACCATCATATTAGGCAACACCAGTGTTGTCTGGGTGTAAACTTCTGTGCATCTTTGATAATTTGTCTTCCATCTTGGATGCTAACCCTTTCCATGTTTCATTTGTGATTCTTTCATTACAGCAGGTTTGAATGTATAGCATGTATGGAAGTTAAACATTCATGGTGGGCTGTTCCATGTTTCATGATTGCCTCCATGCATTTCCATAGTGCTTTTCATGTTTTTCTTTAAACATGCACAGCCATTTTGACGCTACTGTATATGTAGGTATAACCAGAGTAAAAATTCTAGTGAGAAAGTGCCTATACAGGAATTATAGCAGTGTATTCAAAAACCTTAAAGCATGAAGAACATAAAAATACAGGCCATATGTTAAAGTTATGCACAGCTTTGGCTCCAGACATTTACTTGTAACATTACCCATGACACAAAGTAATTTATTCAGACTTTGATCAAGCCAACTTCTCATCTTATCGTCAAAATGTTCCTCAGATAGCATAATCCAGGTTTCTTATGTTTGCCTTTTTTAAAATCAGAATAGTTTTCATTATAGGAGGAAAGATTGTATTGTCTTAACTAAGTTCTTACTGAAGTCTATTTTTTTGTGAATGAATAAAATCTCAGATTCTGATTCCTTTCACTGTTGATGCTTTTAAGTTTTTATGTTTTGTTTATGGTAGAGCTTGCTAAATGTTGACTTGACTGTCCATCACTTCCCCAAGATGTAATAAGCTTCATAGATCTGTACATTTTTATCTGTTCAATTTATAAACAAATGTTGTTCCAAAGCAGCAATTAGGACTGCTACCTCACAGTTCCAGGGAATAGTTTGATTTCCATCATGTTATTTACCAGGCAACTCTAAATTGGCCTGGTATAACTGAAGGTAGATGTGTGAATGACTAAACTATGATGGCTTGCTGTCACATTCGGAACTGTTTGTGCCTTACGTGCCCAGTTTTGACTGTCTTTGGCTCCTTTTGACTGTGTAGTGGACAGGTTCTGGAAATGGGTGGTGAGAAGGGTAAATGGGAGCTTCACTTGTCAGCTTACAACTTAGTGGGACACTTACTTTATTGAGAGAAGACCATGTCACTCCTGTGAATTAATCTTCAAATTCACTTCATCCAGTGAAGAACACTGGTGCCTAATCTAGTGAAAATTTAAATAGCAGTTAGTAATACAGACATTCCACAAAAGGAAATTTTGCAGTCAAGTAATTGACTGAACAGGATAGTGGAAAGAGTTGGGATCAAATGGGATTTTGGCTCTGGTTATACTCCTAACTGTGATGATTTCAGTGTACAGTTTCTAAGTTTTCCTCACTCTGACGTGGGTTTCCTTTGCAGACTCTGGTTTCCTCCCACAGTCCACAAACACGATGCTGTCGGTTATTGGCAATGCTAAACTAGCTTGACGTGAGTAATTGTGTGAAAATGCCCTGCAATTGATGGGTTTCCTGTTCACTAATGGTTCATATCTTGCTCTCATCATTGTTCTCCTAGGGTGGGAGTTATATCAGTCAAGTTCAAGGGGAGCAGCTATTGGATGAACTTCTTGCATGCAGATAGCATAAAATCTTCCAAAGGTAGAACAGATTCCCTGTTTGGACAAAAGCAGTAGCAATGAAGACTGTGGAAAATAAATAAAAACAGGTAAATATATGGTATATGTAACAGGCGAAAAAACAAAGCATGAATTATAAACTGTCAACAGAGTTTCAGAAGATAGGGCCAGCCGTTAAAATACAAAACATAGTAGCCAAATAGTGTGCTTGTTCCGTCATGAAAACTATGACTGATTGACAACATGTGGTTTAAGATGATCAGCACATGAGACACAAGAGCAGGGGTGTAGAGCCGAGACTTACATGTGCTTCTGTGACTTAGAATGTGCGTGCTCCTATGACTGGACAGAAACAGTCACTCCTTTCCTTGTGTCTTTTCAATGCCATATAAAGAATGGTGACTGATGACCATCATTTGTAAATGAATAAGGCTTAGTCCACATTAGCGTGAAAAGTTCTGAAAGTGCATCCTTCCATCCACACTGGAAAGGTGTTTGTAATCACTGAAAATAAATCGTGTCAAAAATTCTCTAAAGTGTATGCATCTGGGAATGCTTTGACGCACGTAGGAGTGTGGATGAGAAAATGTAGGTTTTTGAAAAAACCTGCATAAAATTGTCATGTGATCAGGCACTGACTTCTATTTTGTTATGATGGCCTGTGGCTTGTTACTATAAGTTACTATATTTTTTTTTATGGATTTTTAAATTGAGGATATGCTGCTGTCATCACTGACCTGAGCTTTGGCTTGTCTCAATTGCCTTGAGGATGAAAGTTGACTTTGAGAGATGCCACATGGAGAGCAATGAGGATCCAAAGGCAACCTTATGTTCACAACATCTGTAAATATAAGAGACTTATGTAAAGTGGGATACATAAAATATTCCTATGCTCAGCTAGTAGCTCTGTGATCACTACCTTAAAGTATCTATCTTACACCGTATTAGAGAAACAGCTCATCTGAGGATGGCAAGGGCAAAGATCTGGAGTGAGGATAAACATAATGTGGAAATGATTCAAAACTGGCCAGTATTGATCGTTTTTTAAGTTGAAAGAGGATATCACGGCAAGTTACGGAGTGTTCAGGTATTGTGGCATTTTGGGTAGTGTGGAGAACAAGCTTAATCCTCGTAATTCATATGCTATTTAATGCTGGACGGGTTACATCTGATACAATCAGACACAGTGGAAAAAGTAAGAGAGGGTCTGGAGACTTACGTGAATATGATATACTGCACTAAAAAAGAGAATATTACAATTAAAGCTGAAATGTGTGATCCAGACTTTGTCCACATGACCAACTTCAAATATTTGAATATTTTGCCTTATATATTTTGGCTGGACTCCCATCCCATACTTTCTATGACTCTGGCAACTCTTATGCTTGTTTGTATCCTAACAAGTAAAAGCAACTGCGTCATCCAGTGTAATTTATTTTTCACAAGCTGTTGGTTGTCTACATACTTTGGGAATTTGTGTTTGCGCTACAAACAAACATTGCTCCTGGCATGTCCAATAGGAAAGTTTTGCACACTAGAGTGGACTGAAAAGATTTGAAAGAAAAATAATGTTTTAAATTTGTCCGTGTTAGTGTGGGCTAGGTTTGAAACAGCAATCTGGGAGAAATCCTCATAAGACCTGTGAGAGGTAATCCTGCGTATACCAGCACTTGTCGATTAAAATTGCTCATGGCTACATATGGCATGGATGGCTTTAAAACTGTCTCCATGAAATCCTCTCCACAAATTATGCAACACTAGTAAATGAAAGGCTATCAGAAGGGTCAAATGTAAAGGAAGTGGACATTGCATTTCTGGTTGGATATTTACCATTAGACAGTCTGTAAGATTATAGTCAAGCCTGTAAATTTTACTTGTGTTCTTAGAAGATTGAGAGACTGGATTCTGTGCATGTTTCAAATCAATGAACATCTATTCAGTACACAAAATGGAAAAGTCTGTAATGCTTTTGACATCAATAAAAGTAATATAACTGAAAGGTTTAATTAGCCCAAGTGGTTAATATATTAACGTTAGTTCCTTGCATATCTTGAATCACAGGCTGGGCACTGCCCATGTAGGGTCAGGTCAATTGGAGATTTTTTACTGGCATCCAGGTTTTGTTATCGCCTTGTGCCCAGTGCTACCTGGATAGGCCCTGTGACCCTAAATTGGATAATCATTTTAAGAAACAGATGAATGGGATGACGTTATAATTTTTAAAAAACAGGACTTCTCACTTTTCAGTTTGTTTTCTAAGACGAGTAAAGACTATGTGGCGACATATAAGAAAAGACAGCATTCTGCAGAATTGCTGCGGTAGCACATTATGGGATATATTTCATCATTAATTGCGAAAGACTGAAACTTGATGAGAAAATATTTTAATTGGAATGAAAAGATTTTGAAAGGTCAAATAATTACTGCCTCACAATAAAGTGAGTTTGATTAGAACATAAGCCCAGAGCACTCTGGCTGGGCACAATAATCATTTATTTAAACAAACAAAATAATGATAAAAGTTGGACCAGATGTGAAAAAGATTTAGCTAGCTGTAGACACGGGCCAAATTCATTTTGTCGTGGTTTCTTTTCCTTTGAAGAGTGCAACTTTTTTATTTCTTTCAATTAAAGATACCACAGCCAACCTGAAATCCAGCTCTTGACAAACTTAAGCAGGCATAACAATTAAAACAGACTTTTAAAGGCTCCCATGTTAGGTTAAATTATAGCACAGTAGTGAAAAGTATGTGTTAAAAATATCAAACTGAAATGTTGACAGTAAGGAAATGAACAATAATATTGGAATGTGATGTTTCCCTTGCTGTATTTATTTACTCAGATTTATTCAGTCACTCGGCGGTTTAACTCTGACTAAGCTGTCCTGTCAGAGCTCTCTTTTTGTTGAGAGAATGGAGTTCACAGACGACTGGATTTGAGTTTTAGAATAGGGCAGACATATTTTTTTAAACAGTTTCTTTTTCTAAATAAACAAAGCCAAAAGGATTAAATCCCTTTCAAAATTTTAGTTTAGCATTAGCTTTTTGTCCTTGAGCTATCAAAGACTGATGTGCTAAAATACGGCTTATGTAGCCAAATGTACTGTAACTTCTAAATAAAAGATGGCTTACTTTCTGAATTGTCGATGACAATGTAGGCTTTCAATGGATGGATCAGATCTCCTAATCCTTATTTAACATCATTTAAATTGCAGTATGTAGACTGTTATGTTAGGTTATTTTAGGGTTGTTCTTGTGTCACATCTAGTTATCTGATGTGAAAGATCAAGGGTATTCTTGAGTCATCCCTAACCCTCATAATAAATGGCAGAGATGCCAAAATGTGAAAATGACGTGCTTTTATTATTACTATTAGACAAAGGAGAAAAGGGAGATATTGTGGTTTTTTTGATTGTTTTTTTGTTTTTGTGCTTTGCCCCTCAGGACCACCATACTACACGCACAAATACACAGAAAGCAATAAATCTTAATGCCTCTCTAGGCCTTTGTACACAGCAAGTCAATACTCTGTCCATACAGTGGGGCGACTGGTCCACATTTCCACTTTTCTAACATTTGACTTCCCTTTTTTCTATGACTTGAATAATAGACCAACTCATCTCTTGACTTCAAGTTCACTGGAGAACTAAAATGGCCTTCAAGAACCAGCAAAGGATCAGGTTCCTGAAAAAATCCCCTAACTGTTTCTGCGGCCAGGAATTAATTTCTGCAAAAGCAGACTCAAACATGCAGCACCATTGCACCAGATTTCTTGCAGGAAAAACCTGAGGCACAGGACTACAAAATGCTATGCCACTTGGTAAGGCACAGTTGGGAGGAGAAACCAATGTTGAGATACCGACAATGGCTAAAGGTTTAAGAGCCTTGACAAACAGGTATAAAAATATCTTTTATTGAAATCTATAAGTTGCAAACAGTAATCTGATTTCATTGAGGTCTAACAAATTCAAAAAGGCCTGAATATTGTAAAGAAAGGCCTAAGGTCTACAATCTTAAAAAATACCCAAAATCTATAAAACACTAAAAAATGGAGAGAAGAACCATCAAAACTCCTGGCCCAAATAAACAAGGCTAGTAATTTATTTCTTTTAAGTTATTAAATTAAATAAAGAAAATTCAAAACATCCAAGAGCCCAACATTTAATAAAGTAACAAAAGTTAACAACAAAGATGAATTTCCAAAAGTAACAATACTAAAGACACCAAAAAATGAAATCCAATAGTAAAAAAAAAAAGTTAACCAAGAACAAATGACAAATATAAAGAAAAACACAAAAGTCATGAGGCTGAACATTGTTGCCCAAATGTTAATTGTGTCTCTCTTCTGCAGACAACTAGAAAATCTTTTTCTTCTTCTTTCGGCTGCTCCCGTTAGGGGTTGCCACAGTGGACAACTAGAAAATAATCACAGAAAAAATGTCACACTTATAATCAGTAACATTGTTTCACTAAATGTACTGTAATGAAGAAAATAATACAACTGGAAACTGTCAATGCTCCAGTTAGTTCCTTTCGTTAAAAACATATATAAACTCATCTGAAATGACATCACAATATTTTTTACACAACTTGAAATATGAGTTACATAGTTAGCACTAATCTGACATGGAGAAAAGAGAACACACAAAACTTTACCTGCATATTCTGTGACAAACGTAAGTATGGCTGTCTCGTATACTAACTCTTTATATTGAAAAATGCTGATTTTTATTTCATTTAGTAGTTTATATTTACATCTGATTGAAATGTCATGTTTTGCTTTTTACGATTAAATACTGCAGTGGCTTTATGTCAGTCAAAACCACAACTTTGGGTTGCCTCTTGTGTCAAAACATCCCTTTGGGTCCCTTCTGGTAGAACAAAGTAATACACACACAATGAAAGAAAACTGTTGAAAGTGCCATCATGAATTTTATATATGTGTACTGTCTCATAATTGAGTCTTTCTTTATTTGTCTCCAAGTGGAAAACCCAGAACACAGAGCTTCTGTAAGAGGCTGCTGCCTCCATGGCACTAGGAAGCCAAGATGCAAACTGTTTTGTCATAAGCTTATTGTTTAATGTTTGCATGTCCACAGAAGTATGTGAGTATGATTTTACATTAACACAAGGCAGTAGGAAAGTGTTATCAGGATGCCACGCTGATGGGCAATTATTGAGAACAAAAGAATTCAGAAGTCACTTGCATATCCTGGACTTTTACAGTGCTGAAAAAATGTAGGCCAGTTCTAATGTTAACAAGATTTACAAAAACAGTGCAAAACCAATGCACAATGTACAATGTATTGGCAAAAGTATCAATGTGCTAAACAAACTACATGGAAACAGCCAATAAATTCAAATCATAATAATCACAAGAAATAATATAAACATGAAACGCTGAAGGAGCTCAAGAATGGTGAGTGTTATAGAGGCACAAAAGTACATAGTACTTGACAAATGATGCTAATTGCATTTTATAGGCATAATTTTACTTTGTTCATGTTTTTTTGTGCTTAGGATTAGATTTTTATACTCTGTTTTTTAATTTGAAGTTGATTTTACAAAGTTTATTTTTATATTTTTGTTAACATACACCTGTCTCAGTGCTGATATCATGGAAAATGATGCTATAAATGTGGCAGTGGTCGCACACTCACTATTCCTTGGTGGTAACATATTACTTTTCTTTCCAACTTATAGTCATAGTTTCTGAACAAGTAAGCCCAAGTGCTAAGTTTTTGAACTCCTTTTTAAACTTTGACTTGATTCTAGTCTTGCCTTTTTGTTTTGTTTGCACAGTCTCTTTCCATCTTTCACTGTGTTTCTAGAGAATCTTCATATCCCCATTAAGACTGAAGACAGGAATCTTGACCAATAAATGAAGTGGAGAGGAGCATCTTCAATTCAAAAGCACATAATTATGGGAAAACATCTTTCCTGTTTATTTTTTAAGTTGAGATTTCCAGAAGTTAAGTATTAATAATATTTGAGCAAAAAATGCAAACATTTTGCATGTTATGAGCATACACATGGATAATAGACATGTGGATTAAGCGATGACTATTGTTTTTTTTCTACAGACATTTTTCACATTATTTGCTATTGGACAGAATGGGTCACAATTATGTTCATTTATATCAAAAACGTTTTCCTTTTGTTCTGCATAAAAACATGACATTACATTTTTTTTCCTCAGCCACCACTACAGACTAAATGTGGTAACATGTAAAAAAATATTTTTCTTTATAGTATTCCTTTAAGTTTATATTCTTTCCCTTGCATAAATAATGAAAGGCAAAATATTTAAAATTAAACTAAGCAGAAATGCAGAGACAAGAAATACTACTCAGAGTGAAGTAATACTGTCCAAAAAAAAACACCCTTGAGCATTTTTACATATATAGAGGCTTCTTTTCACAAATCTCATTACAAGCACAATTAAAGATAATTAAAGCAATTTATAAATAAAGATCTAAATAATTATTTGCAGACAAGCTGTACTCTGTACCTTGTCAAGCCTAAATATTTTCCTTGTTCTCTAGTAACATATTTAAAGAGTGCATACCATGCCATTTCCCAAAATATATTTTTAAATTAAGGTAGTAGAGTGTCACAGCATACTAAGGATAAGGGCAGGCAAGACATGTTGATTAGCAAATATGGGTAAGAATTTCACTGTACTATAAGTGTGTAAACCATCCATCCATCCATCCATTATCCAACCCGCTATATACCAATAAACCTATAATAGTACTGTTATGCATTTGATGTTACGTAAACAATGCATTTTTGCCAGTAGAGGGAGCTGTAGAGCCCACTCTATTTTTAGAATAAACGAAAGACTTGGCATGCACACTCAAATGCAATGTGACTTTTTTTTATTGTAAAATGACTGTTAAATCAGAAAATGTCAGTGATTTTTTGTTCAACATTTTTGAGGTGATATTTACCAAGACTACAATATTTGAAACAGATATGAAGTATTTATTGAGTCACACTCCATTATAGGGGAAGATGGGGCAAGTTGTCTCAAGTTTTACTTAACTTATATAATGTTATTGCCAAGCAAAGGCCTGCATTGATTAGGTAAATTACCATTAAACAGATACAAAATAACAAGCATTATCAACAGAGATACTTAGTATGTAATAAACTAATTTAAACTGAGACACTGGAAATGTGATAACATACCCCAGGATGGAGGTATGTTGTCTCACAAGCAGGGGCATGTTGTCACGAATAGTTAAAGCTGTCATCAAGTAGGCCTTTAGAACATACCAACTACTACAGACTAACTCAGTTGCAATAGCATCATGTTCCTGTAACAAAACACAATTTTATAGTCATAGGCTGCTCACTGTTACAGGTCTAGTCCAGGCCTATGTCAGCGCCATAGTTGCACAGCAATCCATAACGAAACTTAAACTGCTTGCTGCTTCTGGCAGTTCCACCAATGCGAATGAGGGCAGGCAACTTCATGATGATATCAGTGGCGTCATGCTCCCATATTTCATCCTTTTCCGGGAAGATGAAAATGAAGTCTTGTTTTGACGGAATTCGATGCATGTGACATGTGACAACATGCCCCAATAGAGGTCAGTACATTTCAATTTTCAACAGCACCAACGAAGTTAACATAAACAACTAGCACATTGCACAGTAAATTCAGGATTCAAAGATCTTTAAATCAGTGCTTGAAAAAGTTACCTGTGTTGAAATACTCTCCGGAAAAGTGAAACTCTGATACACGAAAAGATGCTTTTTCGTTGACAAAAATACAAGTTTTAATCCGTGATGTAACTAACAATCCTACTGTTTACCCAACTGTCTGCTACTCATCACTGTATTGTTTACACACTATCCAGTGACGTCAGCACACCATAGATATAATAACTCAGTGGTTCTCAAACTGTGGGGCGCGCTGGGGACGCGAATGTTGCTATTCGTAGGAAAATTTTAAACTTGTACTGGTGTATCAGCAGCAAAAAATATAGGAATAAATTTTATTAGGGTTTCAAAAAAATGTTAGGGGGGCACGATTAAAACTGTTATGAAAACTCGGGTCGCAAATACTTAAAGGTTGAGAAACGCTGTAATAACTTTTGCTAGACGACCCTTGAGACAACATACCCCTGAGACAACCTGCCCCGTCTTCCCCAGGCAAGAACATAAACAAATTTCAGTGTGTTCTCTGACACTTAAAATAAACAATGATGACCATGTTTTAAAGTTTGACTTACTGTGAAGATGTGACTTATTAATAAGAAATCATTTCCTGAATATTATACCTTTGTTTACCCATTTTGTTCTTTATTATGTTTCAAGATGATGGCCTAGAGCAGGGATCCTCAATCACGGTCCTGGAGGGCCACAATGGCTGCAGGATTTTGCTCCATCCCAGTTGCTTAATAAGATGCACTTATTGCTCAAGTAACATTTCTGCTTCACTTTAGTTGTCTTTCTCGTTAAAATTTTGAACCCTTATTGCTTATTTTAGTCTTATACAGCTGTATTCTTGGTTTTTAATTGCTCCTAATTAGCAATAACATGCAAATGACAAAAGAGACCCACATTTCTCCATTTAGCTTGTTTCCATTTACACCTGTGTGTATTTATCGTGCACTATTGGGTTTAATTAAATACTTGGAAGGAAAGTGAAGAGAAAAAAGGGAAGAACAAGAAAATAACTCATTTGTTTTAGACTTCAAATCATTTGGATGATATCCTTAGAAAAGGGAAAACAATCTAGGATATGAGAATTACCTGACATAGCAGACAAGCCATGAAATTAAATTATTGACAAGAATTGCTTTCTAATTAAGCAACCGGGTTAGAACAAAAACCTGCAGCCCTCCAGGACTGTGATTGAGGACCCCTGGCCTAGAGGATGCCACCTGCATCAGATGCAGTGATGACACAGGGCATAAAATTAAAAAAGACAAAGCCTCTCAAGATAAAAACATACTCTATTAGTATAAGTCAATAGGATGATGGCTTGTTCTTTGGAATTGCATAGGAGGGCTAGATAAGCATTAAGGTTATGGTGACATCCTAGCTGGGAACTAAAAAGATTTCAGCTGACATGCTGTAATAACATAATTTGTTTTAGTCTGTCTTTTTAGACTCTTAAATGGAGAGATATCAAAGGAATGCTGGGAAATTAATAAAGGGAAGATAGCAAATTAACATAGTCACAATATATGTGGGCAGCACTGCAGGGCAGTGGTCAGTACTTCTGTATCATCTATTCATCGGCCTGAATTAAAATTCAGTGCTCAGTGTTGTGGTTTGTGTGAAGTCTGCACATTTTCCCCATGTCTGTGTAAATTCTTCTTTGGATGCACTAATTTGCTTCCAATATCTGAAAGTCACATGTGTTAGGTCTTTAAGTTGATATTCTAGTTTGCCCTCTGGTCTTTGCATGTGAGGCTCCTGTATTAGGCTGGCAATTCATAAAGGGTTTGTTTCTGCCACAATAGGCTGCTGCCCTTCATAAACCTGAAATGGACTGAGTAGTTTGGGGAAAATCATGTTATGAGTGTATACTTGAAATTGTTGCTGACAGATTTCATTTAAACATGACAGAGAAAACCAAGTCGAAGGATTTATTTATTAGTTTGAGCATAATTAGTTTCTTATTTTCTAAAAGTGTAATTAAAATATACAGTATATGCAGAAAGGCAAATCAGGCAAATCATGCCTTTCCAACACACAATAAGCACCTGTGTGGTGCAGTAAACAAGATGGTTGTTGTTCACCACCTTTTCTGTGATCTCTGTGTGTGTTGGTGAAAATTAAAACAGGTGACCAATCAGAGGAAAGCCTATTTGCAGCAGAAAACAAGAGGCCATGCGTACTTAGCGCCATGTCATCACAGTCATTTCTGTTATATTTTATGTGAGTGAAATGCCAAAATTCTGCACATCACTTGTTCAAAAAGCAGTGCCTTCTTTTGTCTACAGTTGTTACAGAACTATGACTTAACTGTTTTTAAGACTTCAGAAACTAAATTCAAGTTCAAGTTTATTACAACATGTACAGAGTACAATGAAGTTCTTACTTCAATGTCCAAAGATATGTACATTTAAATTTAAGGGAGCATGAAATTATGTTGTGTTTTTCCTGTAACATTTTCTTCAACCAAATCATTTAGTGAACTACCTTAATCTAATTTTTAGTTCATAGGAGGCTTCTGCCTGTCCTGACACACTCCAGTTCATCACAAGGCCCACTCATGCACACACCCACACTCACTCATTGTGGGCCAAGTTCAAGTTGCCAATTAACTTCACACACAAGAATTTGGGAAGTGGGAAAAATCTCCTAGAAAAATCTCTAAGGACATGGGAAAAATATGTAATTAAATTTCCCCTCATTTTAGAGACCATGGTCCTTGTAATAAAGCTTTATTATATTACTCTAGGAAATGCTAAGCTAATCAGGAAAAAGTAAGTCATTATTAAAATTTGATAGCTTGGTAGGGAAAAATAAAGGGTCAGGGTTCCTGATATGGAGGCTCTAATTATCTTAAGCAAGTAGTCTGTAATACAGAAGGTCAGAGTCGATGCTAGACATTGACCGAGTAGATACTGGCCTCAGGGGCGTGTTGACTTGTGTGGTGCCAGATCCCATCACGAGTGTGGTTATTTCCCAGGAGAGCCCTCCTCCTGGTCTTCAAGTTCACATGTGAAAATGATGGCACCGATCTTCAGATGCAGTTGTGAACGTGGCAGTTGGCAAGATAACCCACCCCATTGAACCATAGCCAATGATTTAACATGCAGTCACAAGTACAATGATCTCCAAGTGGGACTCTCTCTTTGATATCATGTATGAAACATGGGCGCTTGCACCCAATTCCGCCTAGGGCCACCATGTACCCTTGAGCCAGCCCTGCAGAAAGGACTGTTCAAATATAGATCTTATATAGAATGTGCTTCACTCTTGTGGATACAGTGTTAAACAATGTGCAAATATGACAACATTTGTCCAACCATTTTAATGACAGACGACTACATGAAAAATTATTAGAAAAAGAAAAAATCCCTGTTATAAATGAGTTCATTATTAATTTTTTTAGGTGTTTCTCTGTATCAGTTTTTGAGGTTGAGCAGTCGTTACTTGTTTCTTGTGCCTTCAACTCTGAATCTTCCATTAGTTATTTTAATTAAAATGTAATTTTATTGTTATGAATTATTTTGTAGCATTTTTACTGCAGTCTTAGTTATTTATAACGTTGGGATGGACTTCACTGTCTTAGGCACCATAATGCAAAAAGACTGGTGGATAGAACACTGGCTGATGTTTCTTTGAGAGATCCGCACTTATTGGATAGCTGTTATATTTATTATCATCAGTATGAATTAAAGCTTCATTAGGTGCTGAGTTACAGTAGCTCTCATAGCAAGTGTAAAATAACCATGAATCCCTTCTTCCTTAAACTTTCTCTCCCAAGAAAACCAAGAAATGCTGTCCATTTTGTGTCATTTCATAAGCTGCCTTACTAGCTGAACTGCCCAGCAAATTCAAAAATCACTACCATCAGCATGTGGTCAGAAATTAGCACTCAGGCTCACATGTTTCTGCATATCACAATGAGCTCCATAGTTTAATTCTATGAATAAACTTCTCTTTTATCTCTTTAAAGTGATAAGGCTTTTGATAACTTGTTTTTATTGATGTATAGCACGTTGGATTTGTATCAGATCTTTGAAGTCTTTAAACAGTAATATAACTGTTGCATTAATAAAAGAAAGTGAATTGTTTTCATTTGAGGACATAATTTAAATGTCAGCTTTAAACTGGCTCTGTGTGGGTGTATGTGTGAATTGGCCCTGCATTGGTTGGGCATTCTATTCCGGGCCAGTTCCTGACCCCTGGTGACTCTGAATTAGGTTAGACAGAGCTAACAATGTTACGATAGGTTTGTATTCTTTTATTTGTATATTCCTTTTACAATCTGGATCTTTTTCATAAATTCTTTCAATGGTATACAGAAATGTACTGAATGCGTGTAGGGACGTCATCAAAATTATTTTTCACTCTAGTATTTGATTTTGCTTGTTCAAATGTTTATGTACAGATAATATTTTTTGGATTATATTTTTTCTTTGTGAATTTTCCCTTGGGATTAATAAAGTATCTATCTATCTATCTATCTATCTATCTATCTATCTATCTATCTATCTATCTATCTATCTATCTATCTATCTATCTATCTATCTATCTATATGCCAGTTTATATAAAACCACACCGCATTCAAAGCACAAATCTGGGGTAATATGGTAAAATGGCTAAGGTGTAGTTAAAGGCATAAAAATCTCAAATAAAAAATGTAGATGACATCCCATTTCCTATTGGCATATGATTCCTGATCACTTTATAACCCTTTTATTAAATCAAAAGTAAACAGAAAAAATCAGCCAGTTCAGCTTTGCACTAAGAAATATCAGCATTAAGCTTGAGTCTGGGGATGTGTGCTTAATATCTCTTCAAAGAATGATCCATTTAGAATACACAAACACTCTGATAGATATCATTTGGCTTGGTCTATGAGAAGGTTCACATTCTCCATTTAAAGGAAGGAAGTCTGGGAACCTAAAATTACCAGGACATGCTCTCTGATGTCATCTCTCATTTCACTTTCCAGTCTTTCATACGCATATGTCTCCCTGTAAAATGTTACAGAATGTTTGCTTGAGATAAATGTAGCATTCAAATGTTCAGATCATGTTAATCACTAAGGCCAGATTCATACTTGCATTCAGGCTATGCTTATCCATTCTCTGAACCCAGTTTTCAGAAACACTAAAACTGAAAATATCTGCCACCAAGGCTAGCTGCAGTTACTGATCACCATTTCAACCTATCCAAGACTCAGAACACAGGCTGTGAGAAGAATAAAACAAGGCAAAGAGCAGAAGACAAGGAATATAATTTAACAAATTTTGTCTCCAGTTTTTGTGACTCTTGTCACAAAACACTTTGAGCTACATTGTTTTTATGAAAATGTGCTATAGATATAAATGTTGTTGTTGTTGTCTTTACACATGTGAAAATTCACAGTAATCTGTGAATGTAAAGCCATTTTCTATATTACTGTGTGAAGTGCTAAGCTAATCAGGGTAAGATGAGTAAGTACAAGGTGGCACATGAACAAGTAGCCCAGTGAATGGTAAGGAGCTCCGTCATGGTGTTCAGGTGAAGTTGGCTAGCTCTGTAGTTCTGTCATGCTATATTTATAGGAACGATGTATTTCTATCCTGGAAGTATAGGTTTGTAAAGGCTCCTTCAAATACACATGTGAGGAATTCACGAAACATTATCCCATTGGGGTCCTTGAAAATGCACAATTCAGCAATTGGTTAAAAAAAAAAAAAAAGTGGCGCCATTCAGTACAGGGTTTGCTTCTCTTTTGTGGCTAAACCAAAAAACAACAAGAAAATATGACAATATTTGACAGCAGTTGTTTCAACATTTTAAACCACACTATAGACCACCGTACGAAAAATTATTAGTGAAGAGATTTATGACAAAGAGCACATTCTGAATAAGAATCATGACATGTTTACCAAAATTAAAAGCAGCTACAGTGCTTAAAAAAGTATTAATCCCCTTGGAAGTTTTCACATTTTATTGTTATACAACGAAGTGGATTTAATTTGGCTTTTTTGACACTGATCAAAATGAATGTCAAAGCGAAAACAGATCTCTGCAAACTGGTCTAAATTCATTCATCCTCTTCAAGTCAGTTTTTAGTAGATGCACCTTTGGTAGCAATGACTGCCTTCACTTTGTGTTCACAGGTCTCTATCAGCTTTGCACATTGGGACACTTCACTTTCCCTCCATGTCATGCTGTATGAGGATCACGAGTGGACATCCTCTGTCAAGCCCAGCTACAAATTCTCAGTTAGACTGAGATCTGAACTCTGACTCAGCCATTCCAGGATATTAATATTGTGGTTTTTAAGAAACTCCTGTGTAGCATTGACTTTATTCTTGGGATTGATGTCTTTCTGGAAAACAAATCTTCTCCCAAGATTCAGGTTGCTTGCATGCTGCATCAGGTTTGTCTCCAGGATTTACATTTATTTTGTTGCATTCCTTTTAATCCTCACAAGTCTTCCAGAGCCTTATAAAGAGATCCCCATATCATGATGCTGCCACCACCATGCTTCACAGTGGGAATGGTGTGTTTTGATAATGTGCAGTGTTTCGTTTACATGGAGTTTAGTCTGGTGGCAAAAAGGACTTAATTTTGTTCTCATCAGACCATAGAAGCTCCTAGCTGAGTTCAAGGTTGCCCATATGCCTTTTGGCAAACTTTCTGAGAAATATTTTTTTACAGTGGCTTTCTCTTTGCCACTGTCCCGTAAAACTGTGACTGGTGAAGCGCTCAGGCAACAGTTATTGTATGCAAAGTCTCTCTAGAGTTCTCATAGGTCTGTTGCTGTTTTCCTTCACTGGTTTTCTTCTTGCATGATCAATCACTCTTTTTTAGTGAAGAGTCCCATCCAGGCAAAGCTACAGCTGTGCCAAACTCTTTCCATTTCTTAATTATTGTTTTAATTGGACTCCAAACAGTTTTCACCCACTTGGATATTTTTTGGTCTCCATCCCCTGTTTTTCAATCACCTTTTCATGGATTTACTTGGAGCGTCTTTTCTTGTCTTCATTGTTTAGGTCAGGCCATGACTCATCACAAGTTGGACCTTTCAGTTAAGGTGTATTTATACTACAGTCAACTGAAACAGCAGACATGTTATCTGCATTGAACTAATTATGTGACTTTTAAACCAACTGGCTGCACTACTGGTGATTTAGATGTGTCATATTATAGGGATGAATACTTATGAGATTAATTAATTTGTGTTTTACATTTGTAATTAATTTAGACCACCTTTCAGAGATCTGTTTTCACTTTGTTTTTCCGTTGATCAATGTAAAATAAAAATTAAATCCATTGTGATTCAATGTTATATAATAATAAAAAATAAAAACGTCCAAGGCAGTGGATACTTTTTCTAGGCACCTTAAATATGCTATGCAAAAGCATTGCATATCCTGTTACTGCTTTCAATGTGGGAAGTTATGAAGAGGTTTGTCTGGCTAAACTAATGTGTTTCAACCATAATTGTGGCCATTGAAATTGTTGTCCACCCTAAGTGACAGCAAGTAAACACCGACAACAGAGAATACACTCTACATTAACTGGAACATCAGACGATGCATACACAGCAGGCAGCGTGGTATTATGGTTAAGGCTTTGGACTTCAAACCCTGATGTTGTGGGTTCAAATCCTGCTACTGATACTGTGTGAACATTAGCAAGTCACTTGGCCTGCCTTGGCTTGGAAAACCAAAAGAAATGTAACCAATTTTATCATAATTGTTGTAAATTGTCCTGAATAAAGGTGTCAGCCAAATAAGTAAATGGAAATGAAAATACAAAAAACACTCACAGGGATATCAATATGTGTGGTTGTTGAGCAACCTTATGACTTCTAGATACAAACTGTCCATACATCTAATGGTGTGAGTATGAATGTTCCTGTATCACTTTCTAGAATATAGGACAGAGGAGAATGGCAGAGCACTTTAATAATGCTGTCTACCTTTGTAATTCAGAATGTGATATATGTGTTTGGTTACACAGGTAGCTTAGTGTAATGCATTCTGATCTAATAGTTTACCTTGGATAAAGACATCAGCCAAATACTGCATATCGTTATGTCAGAACAGAATGGTGCCAGTAATATTTAGTGTTGACCACTACCCACTGTAGTGCTTTGTGGTCTATAACAGTTGCACATAGAATAGGCCAGGCTTCATTATTCCTTACATGACAGATGAGACATTGACCAATGTCAATCCTATGAAAAATGGATTTGGTTGCACAACCTGCTGCAGCAGGGTGTGATGGTGCAGGACCTGCTCCATGTTCCCTCTTCCTGTTTTGGGAGCCTCTTGATCCCAACACCGTCGATAACATAACCGAATGAGCTGGCAGATGAGGACAAATCACACACGGAGCAAGGGGAAGGTGTAAAGTGTGCAGTGCTTTTATTAAATAATAAACATCAAAACAGTGTCCAAAGTGCAGGTCTCCAAGTTCATAAATAAATAATCCATAAAAACAAGGTGTAAATTGTGGAGGTTAAAATTGCCAATAAATACTTTTAATAAAAGTGAGGTTAAAATGGCTGGCAGGAATCTAACCACTAAAAATGAGCCTTGGCGCAACCCTTCAAAACCACTGTCTCCTCATCTTAGCCCTAACAGTGCTAGCAACTGAGGAGACGACTACTTGACAGGCACAGCCTTCCATCTACGTGGTCATCAGGTCCGGGTCCCTGCCGTTTCCATGGTTCACTGCAGAGGTCCCGATCTGGACCCAGGCTCGGGTCCTTCCCTTCCATGGACACAGAAAGGCTCCCTTTCTGAATCTCTGTCGCCAGCTCCCACTGCCTTTCCTGAGTTAAATGGCGGGAGGCACAACTCCTGGTCACTCAAGTTCTCTGTAATGCTCAGGAAGAGCAATCCAACACTGCAGCACCAAGTGTCGGCCACACGCACTCCTCCTGGGCCTCTCATCCTACATGCTGTCTGCTTCCTCTCACACACAATTGCTCTCTTTTGCTCCATTTTGTTTTCTCCCCCCTCACACTTGCGCTTCTCCTTAAAAATTGGGGACGTGGCACAGGTGTGGTGATTAGCAGCTTTCAGTATCAATTACAGGCACAGTTGATTCTGCCCCTGTGCACTTAACTGCAGGGATGCTTGTGCCTGCATCATGCACAGGAACCGCTCTTGCCACACTATCACTCTCTGCTTAAGCTGCAAGTTCAGCGATTATTATTCATTTATTTAAAATGGTGTCAAACAGCCATGGATCTCACTTTACCACACAGGGCTCCACTCAATGACAGGATATATTTCATAAAACAAATCACATTCACTTTTGATTGCATATGTATAGTTAAAATCTTTCCTCAATGAAACAGCACATCATTTGTAAACCTCCTGCACTTGTAAGAAGTATAATAACTGTCAAGCTTAGACTATAAAAAGCACATCAGCTCCTTTAGAATGAGCTCAAAGTCTCGTAAAAAGTTTCAAGCATTTGGAAAAAAAACTTTTATGCAGTTGATAGTACTGTATATTACTGAGCCACATATTTTCATAAATATCACATGTATTAAAAAAATTACACAAAATTTCACAGTTCAGAATTTGCTTGAATAATATTATATCCTGTGAATTGTCTTGCACATGAAGTTAATTTTAATCAGTTCTCCCTCATTGTCTCACAACAGTTCTCTTATGTAGGAATTGCAGTCACACAATGTCGCAAACACCTATTCAAATTTAAAATTAGTAACCTGATGGAAGGTGTTAAACAAGATGTTATCTGCTGTTCAGGCCTTCATCTCATGTTAGCTGGGTGAATTAACGCTGTTAAAATGAATATCCTTTGCAATATGTTTTTTGCAGATTATTGTTATGTCTCTCTATTATAATAAAAAAATCCTGGGACGAGACAAGACTTTTTAGCCTGGGACGAGATGTGACTTTTTCAGAAAAATACTTTCATGTTCTGCAAGACTTTATGCCAAGAGATTTAACCATGCCTGGGGCCGGAAATAAAAGACAAAGAGTAGATGACAAAAGTAGAACATTGTAAAGAATTCAAATACGTTGGCGAGATACATATGCAGAGCAGGTTAGAGAAAATGAGAGTACTAAAATTCGAAAGTCTCAAAAAAATGATAGTAAAGATCGCGTTAGCGCAAACAAACAGAAATTATTACTCAGTGAAATAACGGAACAGCAAAAAGAGATCAAATTATATTGTTTGGATTTAAATTTTAAATCGGAGACTTGTAGATCGTCTAATTCATGTTGCCATGAGGGAAAAGTAGTGTTTCTTCACAATGAAGAGGCGTATCCACGAGAATTAAAAGATTTGTTGTTTGGTGAAAGTGAAATCCACATACGTGAGCAACAGAGATGTGAAGTGGCTGGCGTGTAGCGCAGGCCGGGGGGGTTGGCGAGCGAAGCCCCCTTGTAAATTTACAAATCATTCTTAAAATATGACAAAACTATAACTTTGTTCATTTGGAATACTAAAATGCTACAAATTAAAAATACAAAGTTCCTTAAAAATCATGGCCATTTCAACATTGCTCTGCCCAGTGTGCAAAATACCCGGTGGTAATTAAGAGCTCCCCTTAACACTTCAGCATTGTCTGAACACTGTTGATTTAAAATATGATTTCTGAACCTATCCGGTGCTATGCAGTAAACAAGCTACAGGTATGTATAATGGAGGCAAATCAAGTCATACATGGATATATAATCTGTAAACAAAAGCCACACCACCTTTACTTCTGACTAGCATCACACAAACTTTTCAAGACACATACACACTTAGACACTATGTGCAGATCCTAAAATTGCAACTTTATTATACAAGTTATGGTAATTGAATGCTATGTCCTAACTTTCCACCCTGCTGTAGCCGTAGCAATCCCTGCCACAACAATCTCAAAAAGTGGAGCTGACCTCACAAAACCCACACAAAAGGCCTGATTAAATCTCTTCCAGGTTGTGTCTCCTTGATAAGCCTGTCGGAACGTGGCATGCCTAAGTTGATGGATACCTATATACTTAAAGATGTATTCAAAAGAATAAAAAAAATTATTACAAAAATAGGCAGGAGCAAAAATATAACATAATGGCAAACAAATCCAGTCCAGTCCAGAAATAATTACAAATACCTGAGAACAAAAGCAAGGGTTGATGCAAGTAAATCCAGATGTAAAAGAATCACGAATCTAAATCAAGATTCAAAGACCAACAACTTCAGTGTTGCTGGGGCCAGTACCCTAGGTGCAAAATGAGGTGGCCCTGTCTCCTTGAGTTTAACACACAGGAGACAGGGCAATTGACAATAACAAAGCAAATTCATAATGAAACAAAATGCAATAATTAATACATAGCACAGTATTAAATAAATATAGAAGAGCAAAACCAAAAAAATAATAACTAAATATACAAAACAAATTTTGAAAACACAAAAGTTAAATAAACAGTAAAACGTGTAATCCATGTAAAGAACCATGGCAGCCTAAAGCAGAAACATGTCATTTCAAGGATAAAACAAGCTAAAACAAATTGAAACATCAGGTACCTTTTCCTGATTAGATATTTGAACATCATGTAGTAAGCACTAAGGTGGAAGGACTGCGGAGAACACTGAATAGCAGTGTGTCTCAATATTAGGCTTGTTTAAAGAGCAATAATAAGCAGCAACACTGTACTCTATGACTTTAACGAGAATGAGTACTTCAATTTCTTTTTGTTATGGGCCATAGGAAGATCCTCCAAACAACAGACGTGAACCTAATGGTTAATTAGGCAGTTCCAGACCCTCCAGAACCTCCAGCATTTCTTAACTTGGCCAAACACGATAATAAGCAAGTTTGAGTAAATGAAGGTGAAGTTGAAACGCCATGAAACTAGCTAGAAAATCTGTAATCTAAAGGTCAGTCTGATCTTTTGCCAAACCCAGAAACAATGCACAAAAGTCAAAGTTGTTATGTCAGAAACCTAAAGTCTAAATGCAGAAAAAAAACCCTGAATACTAATCAAACACACACAAATTTGTGTTTAATTCGTAAACCTGAATACTTGGAAGTGAATTGTGCCAACCTTTAAACCATTGACCCAGTGAGACATGGCTCAAGATGGCAGAAACTGCAATCCTAACAGCAGGTCACTGCATCATGGCAATGAATTCACAAAATGGAGGTATTTGGGGGAAAAACAAATTAGCATCAGGAAAGAAACAAAAGATTTGGAACTTACTTAAAAAGCATCCTAACTAAAACATAACATAAGAAATGAATTCTGTGAGAACTCAAGAGAAACAAAAAAAAAGATATAAAATTGACAAAAAGAACTCAGATGACCAATTCAAATTATATCAGAAAACAGTGTTAATTAATAACATATGAGTTGGTGGAAATCTTACAGACACTAAAAGGATAATATCACTTTCTGACTCTGATGATCCAAACATTACTTTTTTCGTACCTTTGATGCCAGCTTATCCTTAAGCATTCATAGAATTGTATGATCCAAAACCCGTCTTTTTATACCTGAGAAATATATGACAGTTAAAGTTTTCACTGTATTGAATACAAAAGAGTTTATTAATGCATTTATATTGAGAACAATTGACACTGGTATGTTTTTTACAAGCATTTGAATTATTTTGTATCTAGCTTTTCATTTTACTTTAGTTCAAACCAGCTGAATTCACACTAAAACATGGTGTACGGACAAAAGCGGAAATGTGCGCATGCACAAAATCCAGATGCATAAATCTGTGCGTATGCCAACTTCCACATTCTTCCGCTACATAAATCCCGGCCAGCGTGAAAAATAACGCACATGCAAGCATCTGCTGTCTCGCCCTTTCTCCTCCCAGAATTATGCCTCTTTGAATATGCAAATCAATATAAATAGCCCTTAAGCTTAGTGTTCTGCGAATACCAAGTGGAGGCAAGGAAAAACAAACTGTTTGTTGGTTTAAACAGTGATATAAACAACAAAAGGAAGTTGATCGAGTAACATAGCATGTCGGAGAATCTTGAAAGTTCAAGTTCAGAAAGTCACATAGTGCCCGAAATAAAAAAGAAGTTGTCAGGTATCAAAGTCACCGTGAAAAGGCGAATCATAGCCCACCGTCTGAGTGTCATATGAAAGCTTATTAGGGTACAGAGAAAAGAAAAAAAATACACACACGGTGGGGAAAAAAGCTCGAAATGTCAACTTTAATCTCGAAATTTCCATTTTAATCATGTAGTTTACTTTGTCATTAAAGTAGAACGTCATAAACTTCATCTTAAAATTGTTTAATTTAGTTACGATGGTATTTGAGAAACTAGTAAAGTAGCATGTTAAATGCTTTGTATTGTATATGTTGTTCTATGTGCTCTATGTATGTGAATCACGCGCTTCTGAAACGGGCGTTCTCTTTCTCCAACAGGACACAGAATTCATTAAATTCATGATATTACAACTCTCTGAATAATTTAAATACTGAGATGTATACTTGATATCATTTTCATGATGATAGGAATTAAAGCATATTATTAATAATGAGAACCTGATGGCGCAGTGATAGTGACGAGCTGGTGCTCTATCCAGAAATTGTTCCTGCCTTCCGCAAGATGCTTGCTGCGCCATGCGTGACCTTAGATTAAATAATTTACTGCAGCAGTACTGTCTCTCTCAAACGTACTAACCCCCAATTCCTGTCCTTGCTTTTCTGTCTCCAAGTACCCAGTCTCCACACAATCAGCTCTGTAGTAGATGCCAATCCATCTGTAAGCTTAGAATGCAGATTCTTCAAAACTTTAAAGGAACACTGAAATATCTTCATAGTACATATTTAATTATTCTATCCTTCTATCCATTCAGTGTTGCACCAGCCCCAGCAAGCATACAGAGTGAGGCAGGAACAATCCCTGAATGGGGCGCCAGCTCATCGCTACCGCTGTTCACCGTGTCCTCATATATTAAATTATTAACAATATACATTATTTAAATTATGTTAAAATTGTATCTGTATAATGTAATAAACATTTTGCTGCATTTCGCTTTATAAAGTGGCTCAGGTTGTGCAATATTATAACTGTATCACAAGTTTACAGTGAGGTAAAAGTACAAACAGTTCTACAAGGAGCACTTAATGGACTGATTGAGTGCGTTTATAGTTCTTGGGATGAAACTGTTTCTGAACAGCGAAGTCCCTACTGGAAAGACTCTGAAGCATTTGCTGTATGGGAGCAGTTCAATAGACTGTGTTCATGGCTGAGGCAGCTTTTGCTTGATGCTATATCCCGATAATTCTCTTTCCTATCAGCTGCTGTAGGGCTGTGATTCCACACTCAGACACAGTAGGATAAATACTCTGAGTGGTGCATTGAGAGGAACAATGCTAAAGGAGTTATGGTATTTGGAATAGTTTGGCCAGTCCATGGACCATTATATTGTTACAGGTTAATTACAATCAGATGCCTTAAACTAATAAACGATATGCGGTTAATTTCAGTGTATTTGATAAAGCCGTGTTAGGGATGTGGATCTAAAAAAGAAAGAGAAACCACACTGGAACAAAAGCACTGCTTTGACGCTGGGTGCTGCCAGTTTGCAAAACCGAGCTGAGAAGTTGCGTATACCAAGGATTTAGCTGCCGTGAAAATGTGCGTGGCTTTACGGCAAGTTTAATTTTTATACATCATGATGTGAGTGTGGAAACGGGCACACGCAACATTTTTGTGCATACGCACTGTTTATTAATGAGGCCCCAGGAGGACAAAACAAACAAACAAACAAAAGAAGAAGACTCCAGTTAGGTTGGAAAAAAAAAACAAAATCTGCAGGGGTTCCAAGGCCAAAATACCGTCCTGCCTCCACTGCGCATTCTACCTAACATAGATGTTCTAAATCAGCCCTCATGGTTTTCAGGCTTCACTTGGAAGAAATTGAAGATGATAGTGGTAATCTGGATATTTGGGACAACAGCAATTCAATCCATAAACACAGAGGGCAGTATGGTACCTTGATCAGGTGGTAGTGGCGCAGATCACCTCCACAGAAGAACTGGAAAAGAGAGCAGAGAATAGTACAGATTAGTAGGGAATTTCAGAACCCAGAAGAAAATGATAATTTAATTCCCATATGGTCTCTTTGCCTGTAGTAAACAACTGTGGAACCCAAAAGGTTTATTTTCTTAAGGAATGTTGTCAACTGTCATTTTTTTCTCCTGTTCTCTTATGTCAGCTATATTACTAATTATTTATATTGATATGATTTTCTTTATTGGTATATGACATTTACATTTTACTGTTTGTTTACCCTAAATTAAGTGCTTATGCTTTTAAATGCTGTAAGATTTCATATTTATTTGCTACCAGATTATAGTCATGAATATGTGAAGGCGCGGTGAATTCCTACTATTTAAAGAGCATAATAAAAAGTAAAATTGAATTGAAATATAGTTCTATTCAGAGTTAAAATACAAGAACCTCAGTTTTTAAAGTTCTCTGTGTATACTAAAAGCATATGGTATTATCAGAGTTTGCAATGTAAAATGTCAGTAAAATATCCCAGTTAATGTTTCTGTTTAAGATAAACTGTTTTTAATCATATCAAATGTTAATTCTTATGGGTCCCATGGTCTTGCGCTAATTTTACAAAAAGTTTCATTTGATGTGATTTTTCATTTACTTTTTGAGACACTGCATTTTTTTGCACTCAAAGTTTTAAAAACATTTTCCTAACTAACTGCATTTTTTTACGGAAGTCACCATTAGAATACTGCTGCTTGTACCTTATTCAGATATTTCACTTAGCGGTCTTGCACTGAGTATTAGTTACTTAACAAAATATTTCAGTTAATGAAGTGCGTCTCCACTTATAAACATTTATTGCTTATTTTTTAAACTACTTAATTATTTGAAGCTGGAATTGGAAATTTGAATTGGATAGACTCATTATATGTTTATGTGCTTTATGGGAATGATTTTATTAAATAATATGTTCATTTGTTTCATCACTTCCCTTGTCGCAATCTGTCACTCATTTTCCTGTACATCCCTTCAGCTTCAATGGCATTTATTGGTTTAAAATTAAACATATTACATTCCAATTTGTAGTCTTTAGGGAACTGGATCAAGGCCACATATTTAACTTATTCTAAAATGTTCAATTTAGACAAGTTGATAAGAACAAAGAAGCTTTTATATATTGGCCAATGTTTTTTGCAAATTCTTTCTAAGGAAAAGAGCAAATAGTCCCGAAGGCATCTCACTCGCCTGTCAAGTCAGTGGCATTTAAAAACACTGACTTCTGTATTCTAGGAGGTTACACCATGAAAAGACCTGTTTTGATTTTCCCTTCTTTCTTGATATGGCCATTTCAAAATAACATTTCTGACATGAAAGCTACTTTCATATTTGACACATTTTGCAAAGTGTTTCTTATGTATATAGAGTTTAACTTGAACCTACAGTATAATATATTTAGAGGACATAAAGAGTAATGAGGCAGTTTCAAGAAGAGCCAATGATATTATTATTAATTTGTTCTTGAGGAAGACCACTAAGGTAAGCAAAATGTTCAATGTGTGATTTTCTTCAATAAAAAAGAAATTATTTCAGGAGACAAATTCAAAATAAAACATTAATGATACATTTCTAAATTTATCTTTGCTAGTTTATGTAAAACTGATTGCTAAATGATGCTTCTGAAATCAGGACCATCACTAATCATTCAAGCTTACTTTTAAATAGCAATGGTCACGGCAGGTAAATTATGAACATAACAGAAGGAATAAACAATAAGGTGCAGGAGCATCAACCAGCCACAAGAGAAACATTACAGATTACTTCAGTAAATTTTAGAAAGGTACTGAGATGCATGGTCCCATATATACTGTATATGTATCATTCTTAAAGCCCACTTCACCCAATTCAGGGTCACAGAGGTCTGGAAACTATTCTGAAAGCAATGAACGCAAAGGAGGAGCCAGCATTAGAAAGAAGGGCGCTACTCATGCACTCACCCAGACTCACACAGGGCCAATTTGGAATCGCAAATTAGGCATGGTTCTGTGGATGCTGGATAAAATCTTCAAATCTGCTTAATGTACTTTAGAGTCACAGTTACTGGAGCTATTTTTGCAAAGTAGGAAACAACTCAGAATGGGGTCTCAGTACATCAGGTTCCACTTGAGTGCACAAACAACATAGATATATAGGTTCAGTGGGTTTTAGCTACAAATTCATTTTGTATTTGTAAAATAGGTTTTTACATTGGATTTTTCTGCCTTCCTAGCTTAATAATATACAAAATATAGTGGGAATATAACAACCATTAAAAAGACTACACACATATACTACTTATATTATGCTACCATCAAAAAATAAAGAAGATGACAGAATATAAAGAATATACAGATGGAGTTGTAACCTATGTGGTGTTTAGGGAAATGACACAGTACGTAAATCCAAAACTCCCATTTAATGCTTCACCATCTGTAATGATGGGTCAAGTTACAACTTTCTCATTTAACTGTTGCCATTGTGACAAAATGGAGACACTCAGAAGGGTTCCCAGAGCCCAAAAAGACACCTGGTCAGTGCAATCTCTAGTTTAAAAATTGCTAGTGGTCTCTCCTAGTTTGCATGTTCTCCCCGTGTCTGTTTGGGTTTCCTCCAGGTACTCCGGTTTCCTCCCACAGTCCAAAGACATGCAGGTTAGGTGCATTGGCGATTCTAAATTGTCCCTAGTGTGTGCTTGGTGTGTGTGTGTGTGCGTGCCCTGCAGTGGGCTGGCACCCTGCCCGGGGATTGTTTCCTGCCTTGCACCCTGTGTTGGCTGGGATTGGCTCCAGCAGACCCCCGTGACCCTGTAGTTAGGATATAGCGGGTTGGATAATGGATGGATGGAGTGGCCTCTCCTAGACTTTCTCGTATATGGATGGATATATGAGGAGTAAACTGTAAGACAATGATTATATTTTTATATTATGTACATTAAAGAACCATTAACAACAAATCAAATCAAATAATAATATATTGAACAATTATAATAAAATTAAAGTTGAATAAATTGGACTCTTCATCTTCATGAATAAAAGGTAATTAAAGGTTAAATAGACCAAAAGTTGATAGAAATATATGTTTTGTACCTAATACTTGTATGCAAAATTTGGTTGACCTAAGTGAATGTGTTTTCAGGTTATCGTGTTTACATGCACACACAGATAGACACACAGACATAATTCCAAAAATGGTATTTTCGGATCTATAATGTCGAGATTCATCAAAACCTTGAAATTGAATTTTTGAGGATTCCAATACTTTCCCTTCGTATACAAAAAAGTGAGGGATGTCTAAAACGTGGAGATTCATTGAAATTTCGACATTGAATCTTTGGACGATTACAATACTTTCCCTATACGAGAAAGTAAAAAAAATTATTATACAAAAAAATCTGAAAACGAGGCAGTGTAACATGGAAGGGTCGAAATACATAAAATGTAAAATTAAATACAAACCACTATGACTGTCTGGGCCTATTTAAACAGACTTGGATTAACTGCCCAGCTCTTTAATAAAGTGTGATCCTTTCTAACTGCCAGACTTCTTTATTCACTGTAGTTGTGTCCTCTTTTGCTCTGCTAGGTGAGCTCATGCCTCTGCTCCTCTCCCAACTCCTGGCTTACTTGAGTGATGGGGTGGAAGCCCTTATAAGGCTAATCCTAGGATTAATACTACAATTCCTAGGAGCATGTGTGGGAAACTTAGACATTGCACTGGGATAATTCTGCTTAGGGATTATTGTTCTTGTAGGTGTCATTCCCAGCTGAGGATGTCTTGGCATGGCATCATTGCCAGGTAAAGGTATCCTATCTGGCATGTGTACTGCCCTATAGTTCCCAGTGCCTGCTCTCTGATGCACCATATACTGGAATATATTTTCTCTTGTTAAAAGCTGACTATCTTAATATAAAAGCAAAAGAGCACTGAAAACTTGTCAATGGCAATAAAGGCAGCTGACTACTTTAACATGCTTACTGCACAAACAGCATGTGTGGAGAGTGTGGCTTCTTGGGGTACAAAAATATTTAAGCATTAGCCACCTGCTAGAAGGCTGATTTAGGTACTTTGGCTACAGGATTTTAGTCTGCGTGAACTACACTTGGAAATGTTATAGGTGTGTGGTTATCTGTTTTTGCCCACCTGTCCCTAGGTGTTTTTTATAGCTGAGACCATGTAAATTAAGTAAGTGCATGTTTGTACCAACACACCTTGTAATACAAATATAACTCAAATTAAAAACATGTTCATGGTCTTCATATTATGAGTCCAAGCTGGTGACCTGCTGGAGACTTGAAACTGACAAGACAAAGACACTAATCAACATGAACGCTGGGAGAGTATCTAACATATACAATGAAAAACGCAAGAAACATTTGACCAGACGAGCTTTCAAAATCTGTAGCAATATGCATTGCTGTTCTTAAATCAATGATAAGACCCACCTTTTGGTAATAGCCAGGCCAGGTTGTTCTTACATCTTTGCCAGTTTTATACTTCACCTATATCGGGTTTATGTGTCTTACTGGAAAACAGTATTACAAGTCAAGAACTAGTTAATCATAGTCAAGTATAGCATAAATAGCTGGGACTCTGTGACATAAAGATTAAAAACTGGCAACATTCAAGATATCGCTCATTTTAAACAATAATGTCACAGAAATAGTTTGATTGAAGTAGACACTAATAGATACTTTTATCTTATTTAAGATTTCAAAGAAAAGTCATCCTGGCTGATGTACAGTAATTGAAAGGGAAGGTCATACTCCTAATTAGTGAGGTATAATTGGACTTATAATTTGTCAGAAGAGGTTTTTTGAGATAGCTGAGGTGCATCTACTCAAAGCACCGTGATGTTCCAACAGTGATGGATTAAAAGCCAGAAGTCTGCATGACCATCATCATCAAGTCCTTCCGTTAGAACCCTAAATACAAAGAGGACTATTTCATTTATGTTAGGTAGAAAGCCCAGAGGGGACTGGGCAGTCTCGTGGCCTGGAACCCCTGCAGATTTCAGTTTTTTCTCCAGCTGTCTGGAGTTTTTTTTTTTTTTTTTCTGTCCCCCCTGGCCATCGGACCTTACTCTTTTTCTATGTTAACTAATGTTGTCTTATTTTAATTTCTTATTTTGTCTTTTATTTTTCTTTTCTTCATTATGTAAAGCACTTTGAGCTACTGTTTTGTATGAAAATGTGCTATATAAATAAATGTTGTTGTTGTTGTTGTAATCTGTTCCTTGAATAAATCTTTGGCCCTTTAAATAATGGGATTCCTTATGTAACTAGTATTGTATAATCAAGGTATTATTTTGTTTAAAGTTTTGAGACTTTTGGTTTTGCATGTCGGGTTTTGACATCTTCATGAAGCTTGAGGACAAAATCTTTGCTTCACTTTTTGGGGCCACACTGTATTATCCTAAGAGTGCAAAACAAAATGAATGTCATTAAGAAGAAAATGGAAATGCACTTGAAATTATTCTTTTTTATTAATTTTGAAAGGAAAGCGGAAGTTGGAACTGTTTTTTTTCTATATTTATACTATACATTTACATAAGGCATAACAGAAACAATTTAAGTGTAAATTGCATAACAGTGTCTCTGATGGCCAGGATAAAAGAATTCAAAAGTGAAATAGAAAAGAACTATGGTCTCATAAATGCCTGACATCTGCTTGTTAGGAAAAGTGCATGACATTTCTGATGTGGGGTTCGGCAATTGCAGGGAAGAGAACTTCATGGCACGCAGTAGTAAACTAATACAGTTTCAGTTGCTGTAAAATAAACCGTGAAAGGACTTTGGTTTCAAACAAGCAACAACATATTGTTATCTTGTTTGAGCTGGGGATCTGTGGGAGCTGGAATGTGTCCATAAGTTGTTTTCATTTTATAGGGCAATACTTACGAATTTGGTTAGAACAAAGAGGGCTTTACAAATCAGGCAATGTGGTTCAGCTTTGAAAGACAAACTTGCTTCTAGGAAAAGTAAAGACAATCCAGGAGCTTCTCAGCAGTTTAACAAGTCACAAAGGCCTAAAGAATTACACAGGATCATGTGGATCTCGACTGATGAAGCACTCCAGGACCACAAGTCATTTGTATTTTTTTATAGACATAGCGTGGCCTCTTATATCATTAATCATTTGTCATTAGTTACATAAAAGATTTCTTTCTACACAAGATTTTGAAATACTGCTTTTCTGGAAAGTTTTAGTTATCAAACTATAGTGAACTACTTTCATTGTTAAGCATTTTAGTGTTTTGTTAGTTTAGAAGATACAAAAATATGATTTCATATTTCTTTTCTATATCTTTTCTGATTGAAAAATCATTAGAAATTGTGGTACAGTAATTACTAATTTTTTGTAAAAATGATACATAAGTGTGGAAATTGCAAATTATTACTCCACAGGTGCATAATTTATGTAATATATTGTATCATAATTTTTTACACTTCATTTATTACATTTTATGAGATGAAACACACTTCTTTCTGCGAAAGCATGAACTAGTCATGTTTCATAATCTTATCACATTTTCAATATGCCAGTTAGGATATGCATACTAAACTATTCAGATCAGACCTTTCTACCCTCAGCACCACTAACCAGCACCTACTGTACAATTCCTAATTGCACAGCATAAAAACATATTCATAACAAGTGAACAGGAGTTAATTCTTCTTAAAATAGTTTTTTACACAAAAGAATTATTTATAAACACTTTAAAATCACCTCAATTTTTTTTTCTGTTTGGCACCTCGTGACTCCCTGGAACAAGAAAACCCCTATATATGATATACCATGTGATGTGTCTTGCTGATTATTTATGCAAGGTGTCAGACTTTTTGGAGTTACTCTATGGTTTTCAGATCTAGACTTTTTATTGCTTTTTGGATTATATTTTACTGTATGTAGGAAATTACAAACTCACAATAATAGGTGTCTGTAACAAAAATAATCAGAAGGACTTGAAATTGTGCATGCCACATCAGTCGATCCTAGGGGTTCACCCCATAATCGAGTATGAGGGGTCAAAGTTACTCCTTTTCACAAAACTTTGAAAAACTTGGGATCAGTACAATAGGCATGTGGACAGTGGTTTTAAACTGCTTTGAGGTTGTGAATCACAAATATAATATTTTTGATATTTGATTCTGTACTGTGGTCCTACTGGTGGCTCTCTAAGAGCCACTCTCAGAAGTTTAAAAATTACAAATTTTAGACATAGGCAAACATATGTGGGGTTTCGTTTTGAACTATTTCAGTGTCAGTGATTATTAATATATATTTCTGTTATCGAGAATATTTAGAATTTTAACATTTAAATTGAAGCACACATTTCAATATTTCAAATATATGGCACAACTATTCCTGTTTATTATGTACATGTACCTCTTGAAGAAAATGATTACATTTCTTAAGAACAACTCAAATTATGGTGGCTTAAGCTCATTCATACTTTTTATTTCTGTAATATTTATCTTTCTTATTTAAGACAAAGCAGACACAACATTACATTAAGCAAGAGCTAGATGTCTCTAAATGCTGCCTAAAATTTGCCTATAGGAAATTTCAAGTTGTAGAGCTTTTTTTTGTAGTTTCATATTTAAAATTTAAAATTGACATCTGTTAAACTGCTTCTTTACTATTAATTAGTTTCCTAGTCTAAGTTAATACATTGTTCAGTTATTATAATTCCATTAAACTTGACAATGAAATTGACTGCATACAAGAAAATGGCTGCATGGTATATTTTTAGCATAGCAGCTCTGGATTTATATACAAGTTAACCCATAATCTTGGGTTTTGTTTTCATGCAGGGCAGGATTTTAACACAAGATGAGTATTTTTTTTTAATTGATGTTCATTTGCTATAGTCTTTTGTTAAAGGCAAATGTGGACAAAAATAAAACATACATAAAAAGATGAAATGTAACCATTCAGCAACCAGGATTTGCTCCTGTTTCACACCAGTTGCTTCCATGAGTGCTTCTGTCCCCCTGCAACCTTTTAGTGGAAAACTGTATTCAGAACCTGGATAAATAGGTAAATCTGTTGGGACAAATCAGAGA
Source organism: Erpetoichthys calabaricus (assembly GCF_900747795.2). NCBI lineage: Eukaryota > Metazoa > Chordata > Cladistia > Polypteriformes > Polypteridae > Erpetoichthys > Erpetoichthys calabaricus. The sequence goes on from NC_041395.2 coordinate 278,174,978, forward strand.
GTATTTTATCCTTAAGTAGTAGACTTGGTAATTTTTGTATGGTTAAACTGCTCCTTATGCAAATGATATTTGTTCTTATTCTGTTTTCAGCTTCATACCGATTGTTTTCATACACTTATGGAACTTGTACAGTGATGGCTTTGTCAGGATATTTGAATGCTTAAGCAATTATTCTGCAATCACCAACTGTTTTGGTTTCACATCCAAAGTATAACATTCTTCTTCCTTGTTGTCTCAGTGATGTCAATACCACACCCTCTAGAGAACCATGCAGAAGTTTCAGAAATAGTAACTGCAACTGGTGACCTGTAATTGGTAGGAGCCCACATCCCTAGTAATTTCTTTTACACTCCTTTAGCCTAAGGCTAATCTTATCTGTGTCTGATGCATAGCACCATCTATAATGCAGCAGTCACATGTTGGAGGGGCAGAGGGGAATAGATGAGGGATCTCAAATAGTGGTAATTCTAGAGCATTTGCATTCTTGCTTCCTTATCTTAGTTTAGAGATTTCTTTGGCCTTGATATTGGAGTTTTTCATTTTGCTCTTCCCTTATTGAATTTGTTGTCTGATGCATTTGTGGGTATGACCTCCCTCATTTTTTGGATTTGTGTTTGGATCATGGATGTCTGTTTAAAACAGGTCTATTATAATTTATTTGCCAAGTCTGTGTTTTGGATGTCTTGCCCAGGTCTGTGTACTTATTTTGGTGCACATGGCCAGCTGTGATCGATAGAGTGCTGTTCTTGAGTCCTTCAGTCCAATATTGCCTCCTGGAAAGCAGGTGTTTGGCCGTGGCTTTGCATACACTTAATCATTGTCAGCATGTCTAGCTAGTGTGAGCATGACCCTTGGAGGAAAAGCCGAAAGTCTGCGTGTAATAAGACAGAAAGCGGAACTGCGGAAACTGGCTGACTCTGCAACAATTGTTGATCGGTTTGTTGTGCTGTTTCCAGTACTGTAGCTTAGGACATGTTAAAATCTAATGAAATGCAATACGGCACCTTTAAAAACAGACATCTTTACATTTATACATGAACCCTAAAATATGATATACAGTATATGAAACTTCCTAAGCAAAAAATGACTGTTTGCCAAGAGACTGACCTTCACCCACTCTGCCTCTGAGATCAAATTCTGAATGGTGTCATCAACTGTGAGTCCAAATTAAATGTTGGGGTGCCAACCGAGCCACCCTGTTAACTGAAATAAAAAGATAAACAAAATAACATGCACAATGGTGCTATAAAAAACAGAAAGCACAATTAGCCGTCGGCTGAGTAATGATGCTGTAAAAATTGATCAGACTTCTGGGTCGCAGCTCTTTCTTGAAAGTTGCTCAACTCTTATATGAGACACCTATTTTCAGGAGTGACTTGCTCTTGTAGCTCATGGACCAGAAAGTGTGTGGTCAGTTGCCCTCATTGGGTGTCTTCTCTGAGCTGTGAATGGAAGAAGAGACAAGATAGTCAGTAATCACACCTGGTGTCTCAGGGTGGTTGTTGCTTACCTCTGATGAGCCCGGAAGGTGATCCTGTGACGCTCATACGTGACAATGGTTAATCCCTTCTTTATTTGTTCTCTCTAGTCCATGGTGTTTCACAGCAACCTTTATGATGCCCTTCAGGAATCTGTCCAACCAGGACAACTCAGTTCAGGGGCCTCATGTATAATGCTGTGCATAGCATTCACACTAAAACATGACGTATGGACAAAAACAGAAATGTGCCTACACATTAAAAAATCCAGATGCATAAAACTGTGTACGCCAAGTTCCACACATTTCCCCTTTACAAATCCCAATGAATCTGAAATTTAACGCACATGCAAGCGCCTACAGCCCCAACCCGACTCCTCCCAGAATTTTGCATATTTAATATGCAAATCAATATAAATATCTCCTTCCTTTCTATGTTTTGTTAAAAGACAATGGCAAAATGACGTGGAAAGGGAAGAATTTTTGGAAATCCGAAGTGGAGGCAAGGAAAAATGTACTATGTAAGTTTAAGTTTATTTGTCATATATAGGTTAACACAGGGTCAACATAAAATGAAATGTGTATGACGAGAAAAACAAGTCACTCAGCCTAGATCTAATAAAGCTAAAAAATAATTAAAAATAATTAAAAAAAAATTACAAGTTAAAAATAGACTTGCTGTATAAAATAAAATGTGTACATTTTAAAAGAAGTTATAGAGCAATATAAGTTGAATGAGCAGCAAGTTCAAATGACAGTTATTGCACAGATAATGTTTTATAAGTACAGCTGCATATTCCATAAAGTGCAGATGCATGTTCCAGTCAGTATTCAGAGTGTGTGCAGGTACAGTTTGTGTGTGATTAGTGCAATGTAGATGTAATGCAATGTAGGTGTAATGTAAGTGTATGTAAGTGTTCAGGTGTTGCTGTTGAGGAGTCGAATGACCTGGTGGTAAAAACTGTTCTTAAGTCTAGGTGGCTATCTGGGTACCGAGAAAACCCTGGAGTGGATCAAGCTCAGCTTCTATTGGCTAGGAATCAATGAGGAGGTTTGTCGCTTTTGCACTTCCTGCCCGGAGTGTCAATTGCGACAAATTCCTAGGAAGGACCGTGCTCTTCTTGTTCCTATTCCCCTGATTAATGTTCCCTTCCACAGAATTGGGGTCAATTTAGTCGGACCTCTAGAGCCCTGAGCCCGAGGACACAAGTACATTTTAGTCCTCATGGATTATGCTACCAAATACCCCAAAGCTGTTCCGTTGCGCTCAGCTACTTCTGAAGCCATCGCATGGGAATTGGTAGGGGTCTTTACACGTTTCGGCATTCCTAAGGAAGTCCTGACGGACCAAGGGACGCCCTTTACCTCAGAGACGTTCAAAGACACTGCCAAGTTACTTAAAATAAAGCATCTAAAGACAACGGTATATCATTCTCAAACCGACGGTTTGGTAGAGAGGTTCAATCAGACTCTCAAACAAATGCTTCGTAACGTGGTCAACAAGGATGGAAGGAGCTGGGATCAGCTCCTCTCCCTCGTCCTTTTTGCCTACCGGGAAGTCCCACAAGCCTCCATGGAGTTCTCCCCTTTTGTATTATTGTATGGACGACAACCCCGGGACATATTAGATATCCTAAAGAAGGATTGGAAGAAGAGGCTCTTCCCTCTGCAAACATACTGGAGTATATCGTGCAATTACATGATAGATTTGGTAAGATTTAACCCCTCCTTAAAAGTCAGATGGAAGAGGCACAAGCAGCACAGGTCTGATATTACGACCATGGCACGTCTCTCCAGGAGTTCCGCCCGGGAGATCGGGTCATGATCCTAGTACCTACCTCCTACTCTAAGTTGCATTGGCAAGGTCCCTACGAAGTTAAGGAGAGGAAAGGACTCATGGGCTATTTGGTGAGTCAACTCAATCGTCAGCCGAGGGAGCGGGTTTATAATGTAAATCTGCTGAAACCGTGGAAGGACAGGGATCCCGATCCCTCCTCTGGTCAGCCCTGCTTGCTCTTTGCTCACATGGCTAGCCTTAACTTTGATGCAGATTTAAGTCCCAGACAACGACGGGAGCTGAAAACAGTTATCCTGTCTGTCCTGGAGGTGGTGAGTGAAGACCCCGGAAGGACATCTCTGATTGAGCACAACATTGTGACAGAGCCCGGGGTTATAGTCCGAGAACGTCCGTATCATCTTCCCGTGACAAAAAGAGCTGAAGTGGAGCTTGAGATCAAGCACATGCTGGAACTAGATGTAATCGAGAAAAGTCATAGTTCCTGGTCAAGTCCCATTGTATTGGTCACTAAGCCTGACGGAAGTTGGAGGTATTGCAATGACTTTTGCCGACTTAATCAAGTCTCCCAATTTGATGCTTATCCAATGCCACAAGTGGATGACCTCCTCGAGAGGCTTGGACAGGCTCAAGATTTGACCACACTGGACATGACAAAGGGGTACTGGTAGGTTCCTTTAACGGACTCCGCAAAGGTTAAGACCGCATTCAGCACCCCTAGCGGACATTGGCAGTATTGTGTCCTTCCATTTGGGTTACATGGGGCTCCAGCAACCTTCCAGCGTCTGGTGGACAAAGTGCTCAGGCCTCATAACTCATACAGTGCTGCCTACCCGGGTGACATGGTCATCTATTCCAGCTCATGGATGGAACACCTACAGCAGGTAAAAGCGGTATTGCGGACGCTTGCTGAGGCCAGGCTTCTGATTAATCCCAAGAAATGTTTCTTTGGATTGAGCGAAGCCAAGTATTTAGGCTACCTGGTGGGTAGTGGAACCGTGAAGCCACAGTGCTCCAAAGTAGATGCCATTTTGAAATGGCCCTGTCCGCGAACCATGTGGCAGGTCCAAGCCTTTCTCAGGTTAGCGGGGTACTACTGCTGGTTTGTGCCCCGGTTCTCAGAGAGAGCGGCGCCCTTGATTGATCTGACAAAGAAGAGGGCCCCAAACATTGTATGGACTGAAAAGACAGGTGCTGCATTTAGTGACTTAAAGCAGGCCCTTACGTCCGCACCTATTTTGAAAGCACCTAACTTTTCTTTACCTTTTATCCTCCAGATGAACGCTTTGGACACAGGCCTGGGGGTCGTACTGAGCCAAAGTGTCAATGGTGTGGAACACCCCATCATGTTCCTGATCTGGAAACTGTTGGACTGGGAGACCAGGTATGCGGCGGTGGAGAGAGAGGCTTTGGCGATTGAATGGGCAATTACTCAGCTGAGATACTACCTGTTGGGCTGGGAATTCACCCTTGTCACGCACCATGCACCTTTACAGTGGATGGCCCTGCACAAGGAATCGAATCCACGGGTCACCAGGTGGTTTCTTGACCTCCAGCCATACAAGTTTTCGCTCATTCATCGGGCACTCTTCACGCCAATGCTGATGCTCTTTCTCTGGTTCATGACCTCTTGGTCAGGGTCGCCCGATCCGACGGGTCTGGGCTGAGGGGAGGCCTTGTCACACACGTGCGCATGGGAGGCAGCTAAAGGGCTTGAGTAAGGGCAGTTCTGAGTCATACCAGGATGTGGTAGAATGCACTGACTCTTTTCC
>NC_041395.2:279685021-279845021 GCF_900747795.2 Erpetoichthys calabaricus
TGCTGAGCACCCGTTGCTCTGCCACGGATGTCAAACTGTCCAACTCCATGCCTACAATAGAGCCTGCCTTCCTCACCAGTTTATCCAGGCGTGAGGCGTCCTTCTTCTTTATGCTGCCTCCCCAGCACACCACTGCATAGAACATCTGCAGCATCTTATTGCAGATGTTGAAGGATGACAGTATTCTAAGGAAGTATAGCCAGCTCTGTCCTCTCTTGCACAGAGAATCAGTATTGGCAGTCCAGTCCAATTTATCATTATAATTTATTATAATATTATATTATCAGTTATGTGCACAGTGATGCATTTTAGGTGTGTCTTCTAGTGCAATGATGCTGCGTCAGATAATAGTTGTTTCTTTTCCCCTCCTCTTTGCTTGATCAGCTGCTGGCTTGCTGCTGCTCCTGTGCAGCGTGATCTGCATTTTGTACAGCGCTTTGAACGTTTTAAAGTCACTGCCTTGTCTCTCTTGTCCCCCAGACATCCTCAAACACTATTCAATCTCGTTTTGCTGTTCTGTCATTTAACCGAGTAATATTTTCTGTTTGTTTGCGCTAATGTGAGCTTTACTCTCATTTTCTTGAGACTTTCGAATTTTCCTACTCTATTATCTCTATTTCCATTATCTCTAACCTGCTCTGCATGTGTATCACGGGACTTGCTTCCAAAAGTTGTAAGTATGAGGTGACTTGCCCATCTTGCGGGATGTGAAAGTGTCTCTTTGTCTCTCAAAGATCTCTCTTCAAAAGATCACATCTCGTCGCAGTCTCGTCCCAAGTTTTTTTTTATATTAGAGAGATTTAATCTGTTTTAGAGTCCATGCAGCAATACCTGACCTCCCACTTTTAAAAGAATATGTGGCAAACTGGGATAAAATAATTGAATGATTATTAGAAAAACTAGAAAAGATATAAATAGAAAATGGATTATTTGATTCCACTGGTATGTGAGTGAATTTGCAATAAAAAAAACAAAGAAACATAAGATGTGGTTCACATTTAGTAGTTTACAATGATGACATAACTCACAGGATCCTTCTAAACAGTGTAATTTGCCAACCACACAATTCAGTATGTAATTTATTTCCCCCCTGCTAACTTAGAAATAATGTGACTAAAACCAAAATTGCACATTTCCTAGCAGAGTCATGAACTTAATAAAGAGCTGAAAAATTGTTGTTCTTAAATGCTGGGATAAAAAGGGAACTTTTTTTATTTTCATACTCAAAAAGATATTGTCCTGCTTATTGAAAAACCCACATATTTAATACCATTTATGTATTCCTCTGATATCCAATGTCTTCAAAACTAATGTTACCTTTACTCCCACTAACCACCAGGCCAGTTGGCCTATGAATATGCCACGGACGTGTGTTAAACTAGTAATAATATAAGCACTGAGAATGTGCAGGAGTTGATTAGCTCCTAAAGATGCGTAACACAAGTGCAGTAATGTGCATGCTGGGGTCTGAATATAACACAGATGAGGGAGAAAACAAAGAGGTTTAAATTGTTTGTCATGCAAATTCCAGTGATTAGAGAAGAGTAGGTTCAATGTGGTAAGAGAAAATTTGCCATACATTGTGGCCATTATGAGTTTGTGGCAGCAGATAAGGTAGCAGACGAGGCAGCTCTTGAAAGACATGAATTCCACGTTCGCATAGTTTATCAACTTAGTGGCAAAATGATAACATTAAACAAAATTGCTGATCTGGTCACAAGTGGAACAGCAAAGGTAAAGAGAGAGGAAGGTATACAGTATGTTAACTGCAATATGAAGAGTAATTTGCAGTTTTGATCACTCATTTAGAAATAACAACTGGCTTCAATCGAAAGAGAAATCTATAGGCACAAAAACAAAATGTCACATTGTTCTGGGCAGTTTCTCATCATTTTTGAGAAAGTACAAAATTTAGCATTCACTTAAATATGATAATTCTCTTAAAATACCAACTCAAACCAACACACATCATGTCACTGGGCTTAGTCTAGACATAACATCCACTCTGATATCAGCATTTGCCAGGGCAGTGTGAATTGTTGTGAGTGAAACAAAAAATATTTTGACCAGCTTTGCAAATGAGCACTGGCAGTGTAGCAGGTTTAAAGTATCTTCACTAGCATTCCATGTTACTCAATAATGTAATAAACAAAACAGAAAGATGATACAAATTTGAACTTTACAAAACATGAATGATGGATGATCATTGTAGACTGTAAGAATAAATCTGTATTTATTAAGTTCATGTTATTTTACTATTCATCAATCAATTTTCAATAATATAAACATTTTTACACAACAAATGTTCAAATGTGCTAATCTTTCCCAGGCATCTGTTTTTTGTCTTTTTTATGTCTTTAGAAAACTGCTAAAATACTATTCAGTGGTCTCTAAGGCCATGACAGTTATCACATAGCCTGTTTATACTTATGGAGAACAAAGACTTTTATCTGCTTTGATCAGACTAGGAGTTTCTATTCCACACATTGCCCAGAAAGGGCTTGTGTTAAAATTAAAAAGATAAAGCGGGAAAGATGCATTACAATATGAAATTGGTGCCTTTTTGGATTTCCAGGGAAATTCTGGATTGGGAATTCTGGATCAGATAAGATTTGCTCAACATTCTCCAGTTGTCGATGTTGTCTGTTATTGATGCCTTAGGGAGAATGGCTGTAGTGACTCTAAACATGTGTTACTCCTGAGAATATTTGCAGCTCTTGCATGTGTCTCCGGCTGTGCTGACCTTTGCTCTTCTACTGTTGACGTCAGTACGTGAGCTTGCTTAATAACTGGTGCATAATTTCTCCTGAATCATTATGAATAATGTGTCATTAGCAAAGACAAATAGCTACTTTTGGACTTTTTGATTTCACTTCTGAGCCATGCCTGATGGTAATATTGAAATTACTGTATTAAATCATTTATGTTGTAGATTTTTATTGTAAAATGTATGTTGTGGAAATCACAATACGTATTATATGTTTGCTTGTTTTATCGAGGGCAAAAGCAAATTAGAAATACTTTGTGTTTGGGACTTGAAACAATAACACAACTATAACTGGTAAACTAATTATTTTTGGGGTTGGCATTACTTGTGACAGAAAGTTTGGCTAACTGCTTTTAATTCCGACAAGTAATTCCTTTGTACCTATTAAGTCACTAAAGTTGAACATGACATCTTGATAAAATATATCGTCTAAACCTGTGGTTTAAGATACCAGGGAGCAACATCCTCATTCTTGAAAATATTTTCACCTATATTTATTTCTGTCTACTTTATTCTGAATCTCTTTTTTAAATATAACCAATAATTTATATTAAGAATACAGCTGATTGTCAAAGGTTAATTTGTTTTGATTTTCAGTGGGGAGAACCTTTTGCCTTCTGTACAGTAATTGAGTTCACCCTTGGAACAGCACCACTGAATTTACGAACTGTGTCATACTTTGCTGTTCCATTAAGGATGCAAAAAACACATCAGGCAACAATTTGCATTAATTGTATGGAAATACAAGCTTTTGAAAGTACACTAAAGGCACTAAGAATTCAAAATACAAAATATTTTATGCTTAAGTTTTAAAGGTTTGCCTAAAGACAGAGACAAGTCTCCAGGAGCTGGAAGTACTTATGTGGTAAAACATAAATTAGAATGGTATGAACAGTTGCACTACTACAGCTACTGTGAATTATGCTTTAGTTTTCTAGATTTTTATTATTTTTAAAATCTCTAAAAAGTTTCAAGACAAAGGTAAATAGTGATCATTATTATTATCATTAGTATTATTAACAACATTAATAATAATAATAATAGCCAACTTCAAAGGTGATACCTGTCAAAAATGACAGACAAATAGAAATTAATATATTAATTTCCTGGGATGAAGCCACACTGGATGAGCTGCTAATTTTATCCATGGTCCAGAAACCTCCTTGTTTGTCTGATTGGTGGGCCATGACTGGCAGACCTGCCTTTGGAGATCCCTTCAATATTATGCCCTTCAGACTCTCAGATAATATGTAAACCTAAGTTACTATTGAAGTCAGTTTGTAAAAGGTTTACAAAATCAGTTCTATGAAAAGGAGATAAAGAAACACTTCTTTCTGTTTTCACTAATCCACAGGTACAAGCAAAGTTTTCCTTTAACTTCAGTATTAATGCTTTGCTTCATGTCTTCTTCTTCATTGTTGTATTTATGTATATCTTTGCTGCTTCACAGTGAAACCTTCTGTCTGAAATAAAAAATGTGGGTAATAAATATAATTGTACAGGCATAATGAAGCAATCTATGTTGACTATTCTTATTTAGTGAAGAAAGAAAGAAAGAAATTAAACTCATTATAAAGTAAAGGGCACCATTTTGATCATGGCTAGTGTTAAACAGGGTTGATGCTAACATTTATTTTTACTAATAAACTGTTACTTGTAGACATTAAATCCTGGTTCCAGTTTAATGGCACGTCTACAAAGCACAATGGGGTTCTTACTTACATGTCCCAAAGATTAATATAAACATACATTACCAACACCAGACAATAAATATAAAACTACAGTATATATTAAATAGCACATTAGACAATAGGGATGCAGTGATGTAGTCAGTGCAAGGGGCTGTTGAGTAGCCTTATGACTACTACTTCTACTACAGTACAAGAGCTATCCCTGAATCTATTGCTGTAGCTCTCTTCACAACAACACAGACACAGATCGGTTCTTTGAAACGGGAGTTTAATGCTTGGGCTTGTCTTACTCACACTGTCACGCCTCCACGCCATGAGAACTACATGGTGAGTAATCAGTACAAAACACATTAGTAAATACACAGTAACTTGCGTGCACACAGGATGAAATACAAAACATTTAATGCAAACATGAAACAAAAGACGTTTTATAAATAAAGTAACCTCGTTGGCCGCTTGTCATGAAAAGAGGTCCTTAAATCACTTTGATTGTCTGTTTTAGCTTCAGACACTTATAGTTTTGACTTTAAATGCAACATGGCAGAACTTTCTCATGTTCTCTTGATAACTCCTAAGTGCATTCTCGCGAGACACATTACTTTACATATAAATTATCCTAAAGTCACTTAACAATAACAAACGAATTGTAACATTTAAATTTACTATACACATCACATTTAAAATTTAGATATTTTAAACTTAAACTAGGGCGGCATGGTGGCGCAGTGGGTAGCGCTGCTGCCTCGCAGTTAGGAGACCCGGGTTCGCTTCCCAGGTCCTCCCTGCGTGGAGTTTGCATGTTCTCTCCGTGTCTGCGTGGGTTTCCTCCGGGCGCTCCAGTTTCCTCCCACAGTCCAAAGACATGCAGGTTAGGTGGATTGGTGATTCTAAATTGGCCCTAGTGTGTGCTTGGTGTGTTTGTGTGTGTCCTGCAGTGGGTTGGCACCCTGCCCAGGATTGGTTCCCTGCCTTGTGCCCTGTGTTGGCTGGGATTGGCTCCAGCAGACCCCCGTGACCCTGTGTTCGGATTCAGCGGGTTGGCAAATGGATGGATGGATGGATAAACTTAAACTATATATTTATAAAGTTATGTAACCCATTATAAATCATTTACCTGCATCATGAACTTTACATTAAATATTGTTCAACAACATTTACAATTGCCATGAGAGGTAATGTTCTTGTACTGTTTGTCACAATAGAGGAGGGAGAAAAATGGCTGAAGAAGATGGCTGTAGATCTAAGAAAAAACTGTTTTCCTGTCTAAGGCAGTGTTTATTATGGGTTTAAGAGTGATTCTCATAAATTTTCACAGCACTTATATAATAAGTTAGACAGTCGCACATGCAGCAACCACCTTTATCAATGAAGATAACACAAATCAATCCATCGCGTAACCCTCTGCCCAAAAACCACTACATTTCATTTCAGTTTTGTATAGTGTTTCCAAAATATTATCAATTTGTAACTGTTTTTAAAATGAATCATTCTTCAGCATGTGCATACCACATCTATCAAAGTACTTCATGTTAACACGAATAAACATTTTTTTATCACTTATTAAATGTTAATTCTAAATCCCCTAAACCTTCTAACATATAATGTATATTTCTTGAGGACTGATGTTTAGTGATGAAATGCATTCAACATAGGTGCTCATTTATGTTTATTTATTTCTTTGCTTTGTTGTTATGGTGATTGCAAACTTGTTCTGACTTACAAAATGCTGAATTTGTCTTCTTCTGTCATGTTTGATTGACCATTGTCTGTTCACATCATCCACCTCTCTAAGAAATGCTAGTTAGGGTCACTTGACTTTCTTTTTTAAATACTTGGCATTTACGGCAGGGAAACCCATTATCTGTTTTCCAAACCTGCTTAACTAGGGCAGAGTCGCAGGGAAGCTGGAGCCTATCCCAGCAAGCATCAGGCTCAAGGTAGGAACAATCTCTGGACAGGGCATAAAAACTCACCGCCACACATACATATCAGTGGCAAGTTTAACATCACTAGTCCACCCAATGTGCATGTCATGACACAAGGAGAATATGCAAACTTCATGCAGGGAGCACATGGAATTTGAACCCTAGTTTGATTGTTGCTAGGCTGCAATGCTAACATTGCATCATTGCGCCACTGAGTGTGGATATTTAGAATTATTCAATGATAGTGGTCACCAGCTTGTCATACAAGTTATCTTAAATATTGGTATTTATTTTGAATTCACAAAAATCAAAGTTAATGGTACAAGCAGAGATATGACTCCAGGCTTATTTTCACATTCAAAGGCAGCTAATTAAATTTATAATTTCTTCTCATGAGCTGTCCAAAAAAGTATATACTTTAACTGATTGCTTAACATTTTATGGGCTTTTGTGACACAAAATGCCGACATATGCACAACTGGTGATAGCATTCCTCTGTAAATACTTTACTAACTTGATACATTTGTTTCCAATTCAACATTACTCATTAACAAATGAGGCAATAAGGAAAAGATCAAGATGTCAGAAAAACAAGTGCTGCCAGTGAAAACCTGGATATGTTTTTTGTAGATGAGTCTTAATCAAATATTGAGTCACAAGAGACCAGAACCTTCTATTATGCACAATTTTTGACAAGATCTCTGTTCATCCTGGGAAATCTTCCTTCAGAAAACTGTTCACACACATAGAGCTAAGAATCATGCTACACAAATATCCTCCAAAACTATAGCATCCTGCATTCAATCAAAATAGAGGTTTCACTGAAACCCAATGTGAACAAGAATAAAAATGATAGCTGTAGTCTGTTTCAGTCTTGCTCAACATTTCATCTATAGAAATCTATGATTTATTTGGGGTTTGGTCATTGAAATTAACTTTTCTGTAGAGGTGACGGGCACAAAGTCACAGGCTAAAAATTAAAAGTTGTAAATGTTTTAAAATCATACTAAAGTGCTTTACATTAAGTAAAAATCTCTTGACCTGATGACTGCTTTGTTTCAGGATCATTTAGTTTTTAGCATTTTAAATATGGAAATACTGCAACATTGAAAAGTCACTAAGAGAAATGTTTCATTCCAAATTCCTACCCTCCTTCTTCTATCATATTTTCAGGTTTCATGACTGCTCTAATATTCAGAGAGAGAAATATTCTGTTAATGGTATTGATGCTGCATGGTAACCTTCTTTTTATGACTCCATCTATGCATTGTTTTGAATTCTGCTTATCCAGCTCATGGTCAGGCAGATCATGTTTCTATTCTGCCAACTCTGGGACACTGGTAGGATCCAACACTGGAAGAGGCACCAATCTATTGCAGGACATACCAATGCACAGCCCAGCCAGTTTAAAGACAGATGTTAACTTAACAAGGACACAGTGTGCAAAATTCACTCAGCTATTGACCAGACAGGAGTTTTAAATCCACTCTTCTAGAGATTTTTAGTTAAAATATGAGGACTCACCAAGCCATTAGCATTTTATGTAATACTAGCAAAATACCCGCGCTTCGCAGCAGCGAAGTACTGCCTTAAAATTTTTATTAAGAAGAAAAGTAAACCTTTTTAAACTGAGGGAAAATATACCAATAATTATTTGTTAAGGATCTGTTTGTATACCACATTGTCAGTTCGTCCCTCTGGTTGTAATATGACCAAGCTGTGCGCTGAGCTTACTCTTGAGCATGCAACGTACAGTTGGCCATGTGAAAAGCAATCTTGCCTCAAATCAATGCCAACCTTTTGTAGGGTCTGTCCCTGAGACTTATTAATTGTCATTGCGAAGCAGAGCCTTACTGGAAATTGGAGGCATTTGAATTGAAATGGGAGATCAGAGGGTATAACGGGGATGTGAGGAATAAAAACTCTCTCCCCTGAGCCACTGCCAGTAAAAATAGTTGCCTCAATTAGGTTCTTTTGCAGACACATGACCTGAAGTCTCGTGCCGTTACAAAGTTTCGGTGGCTGTAAGTTTCTCAGTAACATTATTGGTGCCCCAACCTTCAAAATTAGATTATGCTCAGGAGTGCCTGGAGGATTCAGAGTGTATAGAAACTCTACCAGATAGTGCACCGCGTCTTCCACTTCTACAACTGGATCCACAGACTGATATGTTTTCGGTTGTGAAGGTAGTTCTTGAAGTAAAATGTGGTTTATAGTCGTAGTCATGTCATTTCTTGGTGTCAGGATAGCTCTCCCCCTCAACCATGACATGTTGTTTTCGTAGAGATTTCATAGATTGGGGTAAACATTTTGAAGAAGGCTTTGTAAGAGGCATTGGCGGTTGTCCAAAGGTGTAAAATATTTGGCCATTTCGGGAAACTTGAAAGCGACAACCGAACAATTCAGAGGCAGCCATCAACTCACATGCAGAACCATAGGTGAAGGGCTTAAGCATTTCACTCTTATAGTGCTCCTGTGTAGTATAATTATCTCTTGTACCGTCATCAGTCCACACCTTGAACCTGTCCCAGTCATTCAATACATAAGACACAATGTTCTTCCAGATATCAAGAGTGAGCCTGATATGGCCGTGCAATATGTAACACAGAGAATGGAAAAGGCAGGCGCCATCTCCGGGCATGGAAACCACTCGGTAAGTGACAGTTCTTTGATTGATGGTGATCACCTCGATAGACATGTTAATGGGGGTACAGTTGGAACGATAAAGGAAATGGGTACCTGAACAATGTAAACTAAGTCTAAAATACCTACACAATAACTATAATCGTAATAAATGAACAATAAAACAGCAGAGAAGCCGTGGATTAAATAAAAAGGCTGCAGTTATCAGCAGGGAGATGTGAATACCGTGGCGAAGCAAGGAAGGGAATGAAGAGACCGGAGCGACGGATGGCCTTATATAGGCAGGCAGCCAATTACGTGGGAGGCGTGGGGATGGGGGACCCAACGCCGCCTTAAAACGGCGACCGAGCTACAGGCTATGGATGTATATATGTACGTAAGTAGAATTCAGTTAGTGTTGGAAACCCACGTACAAAATTTGGAAAGTTCAATATGGCGGCCGACAGTGGCGTCATACCACCAAAATAAGTACGTACATCGGTTTCGGTTAGCGCAGGAAAAGCCACCTACCAAATTTCGTGAAGATGGGGCCATAAATAAGAAAGTTTAACATGGCGGACGTTGTCGACCGTTATGACTGTTATGCGTAGAATTTCGAAATGAAACCTGCTTAACTTTTGTAAGTAAGCTGTAAGGAATGAGCCTGCCAAATTTGAGCCTTCTGCCTACACAGGAAATTGGAGAATTAGTGATGAGTGAGTCAGTGAGTCAGTGAGGGCTTTGCCTTTTATTAGTATAGATTGTGCCTTTAAATATAGGTAGCATCCATTAATGCCAATGCAGATTGGATATAGAGGTGGCCAGCATTGGATTTCCAGTAAAACTCACAGCAGCCACCAAGGGGAAGAGTGAAGCCACTAGAGACATAAAGCAAATAATCTTATATGTGGCAGTAGCAAACAGACCAAAATTGGACAAACTCAGACCATACTTTGCAGCTGTGTATAAAAAGACTTACTCATCTAAGTTTTAAAGGTCACGGATAGGACTTGGCATACAACACTTTGTAGCACAGCGATTATCTGGTGGCCTGGATTTTTGCAAAAGATTCCATGGTCTTACCCAGGAGATTGTTATTTTGAGGCCAAGTAATTTGAAACTTTTATAAAAATGTTGAAATAAATTATTGTACACCACAAGAATTACGAAAAGCATAGATCCTCAGTCTCCCAAGGTACACCATATCCTCAAAGGCAGACTCTTGCCATAAGTGCAGAAAAATCAAAAATATCACATGTCTCCCAGAAGCTGAGGTAAGGAAGAACTCCCAAATATTATCCCAGGCAATTTATAGGCTTGGATGGTGAGTTGGTATATATTTTAAAATCTCAGAGCAGGTTTTTGTGATTCTGAAGATGGCGATGGTAAGGCTGGGAGTCTTCATACTCAGGCATATCATTTGTCATC
Source organism: Erpetoichthys calabaricus (assembly GCF_900747795.2). Taxonomy (NCBI): domain Eukaryota; kingdom Metazoa; phylum Chordata; class Cladistia; order Polypteriformes; family Polypteridae; genus Erpetoichthys; species Erpetoichthys calabaricus. The sequence continues at coordinate 279,695,455 of NC_041395.2, forward strand.
ACAGCAACATCTAAGAATAGTAACAAGAAGACAATGTTAGTTCCCTGTAATACTATCTATTAGTGCTTACAGATCTATCTCTAGCATTTTTGCTGCTCTAAGTAAAGTTGTAAATGACACCCCACCACCCCCTTCTGCTTTGAATGGAATCATCACTACCACACCTGTATATAGAAACCTGGATATGAGGGAGGAGCCAGGACTGAAGAAAGCAAAATATGAAGGGCGTGGGTACAAAACAGCGAATTTACAATATGAAAATGTTGAGTGGGTCATACGAGTTTTTACAGCAAAATCTGTTTACAAGACTGCTTAAGAAAAATACATGCTAGAGGTTTCCCATTTTAGAAAACACATAAGAATTGGGCTGTATTAGCAGGATTTATTTAATTATTTTTTATTACATTTAATGTTGCTATAAGGAAAAAAGTATGCATCAAATAATCCATTAAACTACAGGTACAGTACTTACTGTATGCTTAGCACTTCTCTAACAGGTTTACGACAACATTAACAATCTAATTATAATCTTTCAAAGATAGCTCCATAAACATATACTTTTCACTTTGGTTATTGAAATAAATTGGTAAGCTTAAAACTATCACAAAAATGTAATGAAATTAAATATAATGATTATCTTTAAATATTTAATCATGATTCCTATTTACTGTAATAGACTAATTATGTAAATAATGCAATATAACTATAACAGTCGATGCATGACCTCAGAGACTTTTACCCAGTTAGAGAAAAGCTATTGTGAACTTCTTTAGCTTGGCAAGAGCCAATAACATAGATGGTGATAATCAATTGAAAACAATATTTGCCAAATTTTAATGTAAGTACATGGAAGATGATAACAATTTATATTAAATCAGCCTTTAGCAATGTATTCAAGAACTGCAGTCCTATTGCCATTTTGATCGCCTAATTTTATTTAGCGATGTCCATGTGTCCTATGCTATGTCAGTTTGAGGATTATTATTATTACTAGCTATGTTGTAGCATATGATTTTGGGAATTGGAAAGTTCTATTCAGTCTAAGTATTGACAAGTCAGAGGCTGTGTTCTTTACAAAAAATTCTAAGTGACCACCTAGTTTGCCAAATGGTGGAGCCAACACTGATTCCTTATAACGCAGCCTAATATTCTCAAATCATTAGAATCCAATTCATGGTAATGGTAATTTGGAATCTATCTGTGAAGCATAGGCCGCAAATCAGGAACCATCACTGGATTGCATGCTTATCCATTGTGGGCTCAGCAATGCACACACCCATTGGCCTTATGAAGTTGTGAAGTAACTGAGCACTTTCACCTATTGAGAACCTGGAGAAAAAGTTATTCTGGCAGAAGCAGAATTTGTATACAACACACCGGACTCAAACTCACAATGCTTGACCTGTAACACAGCAGTATTCACCTTAGTACCACCTATCAGTGGATATTGTAAAGCCTAAAGATCATTAATAAAAAAATATAAATGTTAATATTGCTAAAGAACTGGAATCACTTATTTCAAAAGTTTACTGTTTAAATACATAGTTGTATACGGACCTTTTTGGCAGACCAAATATAAAGTGTCCACCTCAAATTGCTGTGGGTAGCATGATTTTTTACTGAAAATATAATGAGACTCATTGTACTTTTTTGCTTGTACAAAAAGCATGTTTTTAGTTGACATTTCCATTCATTTTAGTGGTCATGTTCTTGTAGGCTGGCTGCCATCGTGAAAGGTATAGAGTGCTGTTTGCAGAATTCCTCAAAATCATGCATGTGCCATAAGACACACTACAAAGGTGACTCTGAAGAACTGTTTCTGGCAGCATCACAAACAGGAAATAAAAGCCAGTCCTGAAAACTACAAAGCAAATAGTTTAATGAAAGTATTTGTACAAATGATCACAGACATAATACACCATTGCATTGTGGGCAGTCCTTCTGCCATCATAGATTCAGTATCCTGGGTTCATCAGTCACTGTCTTTATTAAGTCTTGCATGTCCTCCTCATGTCTGCATGTTTTTTTCCTCAGGTTCTGTGATTTTCTTTTCAAATTCCAGAGACATACATGTTGGGTTAATTGATAACTTAAATTTGCCAAGTGTGGGTGATGCGTGAATGTGGCCATTGACGCAATGGTGTCCCATCAAGGATTTTGACCTGGCCTTGCATCTTTTCAAACCTATAACTGAACTGTAACAATCCACCCTTTGACATTGTGCCGGCAACCATAAAGTGCTGGATATCATCATAACAAGGGATAACAAACTTTTCCACCTTTTCCTACAGAGACACAATGGCTGCAATTTGTTGTTACAGAAAATGTGATGTTAACAAGCTAAATTATTTTGAAATTATTATTATTAGGTGTCATTTCTATTTACTTACTTTATTTATGTGGTTCCGTTCTTAGAGATTTATCTTACTCTTGATATTGATACACTGTTTTCAATCTTGATACATCTTTCTTAAATGTTATTTTCTGTATATTTCACTTAGAAGATCAGGACACATTACAATGATTTTCATATAGATTATTCACTATTGTAGCCCAAGGCACATTGAATGGCTCACTCTGGGCCACATAGTGAATCAGAAGTGAATGTTTTATCTGCAAAAAACTATTATTTTTACATAAACAAGAAACCTCTTATATGTCAGAAAGCAACCTTTATAGCAAAACATCACAAATCTAACATGACTTTTAAAATGGAAAATCAGAACTCACCATACCAAAGTCTTTTAAATGCCAGAGTTTGATGTGCAAGACATTCCATTATTTAGGTTAAAAAAGTCACTGACTGTCAGAATAAACTGGAACCGCTGCAGCCATTCAGGATCAACTTGACCCAGGCCTCCTTTAAAAGGTCTTTCAAATTTGAAACACAAGGAGTCTCCTTGCAGAAACAATGAACATCTATGATATTTACAAAAGCCAGATAACTATTAGCACACCAGAGTTAAATGTGCAAAATACTTTTAAGGTGAGCATTTTCTTTACTTCATGGATTTAAATAATATACACTTAAATAATAATATCTTATACTACTCCACTTCTTGGAAACTCGTGCCCAGGTATGCTGAGTAAGTATTCTCATAATTACATTATACTGTGTCATTTAGATCCAGCAATATATGGTCAAAATTCTCAGCAATTTTGAGAAAAATATTTCCTCAATTTTCAATTGCCTATAATAATGGTAACAATATTAGGACAATTTGCTGACCCCCAGAGGTTAAACAAAAATTTTTCCATCTGACATTATTGGTGCTACTAATAACACCACCTCACCTACAACCTGTGATGATTTTTACTAGAGCAGTTACTCAATTTGCCTTACGGCTGGAGTGTTTCCATCTCTGGTTTTAAAATGCAGTAATTTTTGTTAGGTGATTGCCAACTTCATATTGCTCCATCATGACTGAGTGTGACTATAAGAGTGAGTGCTGCTCTGTGACGGACTGTTATCTAGTCCAGAGTTGATGCCTGCCTTGACCTGGAATACTAAAGCTGTATGAATGGATTTAGAAAATAGGTGAATATTTTTTATTGAACAGTTGGAAAGTCCACACCCCATATTTATCTTAGAAAACAATACTCGTAATTATAGACATGACAGTTGAAAAATTTCTTCTCAGTGAATCATCATTTTGAAAATTGTAGTCTTGAATCCACCTAAGGTGAAAGGCCTGTCTTCTTCTTTGTTTTCATGGTGCGTCTGGTTAGCTCATAGCTCTAGAAGACTGGGTTTCAGTCTCAGGTTGTCCCTGTTAGTATGGAAATTTCACATTCATCGATTTAGATGTGAGTTTTTCCCTGAGTACTTTGGCTTTCCTGTCTCATTGCAAAAAGTGTGCACCCTAGGTTTATTGATGATTCAAGTCAAGTGACTCAGGTTTGCTTCCTGCTGCCCCTAAGACTGACCCCGGCCAAGAAAACATCTGACCTCTTGACTCTGAACTGAACAAATCAGGGAGGTGACTTTCTGTTTCTAAGCACCAAAAACCTGGAATACTCTTACCATTAGAGATATGCCAGGCCAGTACAAGTGAACACTTCAAAAAACTAATAACCTTTCACTTGATCACTTACAGTAAATTATTACCATCATTAGCTTTCCTTCATAGTGAGGATGAAGAAACTCACTACTTTTCACTAATCACTACTTTTGTTTGTTTTCCTTTTTCAGATAATCTGTGGTGGCTCTGATCCACTTGGTCTCTTATCCAGATAGATGGCTACCTTTTGCCCTTCAGCCTAAATATTATGGTACTGCTGATACTCTGTCCCAGTTCGATTTTTACTCCTTTTTTGATTTTTCCCATATTTGTTGTTAATTGTTTCTCAATTAAGATTCGAGTCAAAGGAGACAAGTCCCCCAACCTTGACTCATTCTCAGATGTGGCTGGTAATTTAGTGCCATCAACCGAGAGAATTGCAGTTTCAGTTTGTTGAGGCATTCATTAACTTGTGTGCCTTTGCAAGTGTCAAGCTAATCTGAGGTTTTATTTTTTGTCCATCTGTTCTCAGTCTTGGGTCTTGTTTATCTGTTGTTTAAGAGTTTTGGATTATACTGTATATTTGGTTATTGGTCATCACGTTTATATTTTTACTTTTGTTCTGTATTTTTAGTTTTGCTTTAGATTTTTTCTGTCTTTTGTTTTTGGTTCTCTGTCCTTATTTTTTCTAAATCTTATGACTTTTTTATCATAGTTTATTTTATTAGAGTGTAGTGTTCTTCCTGTTATGGCCAAGCTGGTATGTGGAAGTTCCAAGGGGGAAACTGTCACTTCCCTGTCTATTAATACTTTCAGTCTTTCACAAAAGGAAACCAAAAGAATAGTCAGTAGACTGGCAGAGGTGTAAATACCTTTCAAGTCACAAAAGTAAATAACTAAAATCTGGAATGAAGTCAAAACGCTAATCTCTTAGCCTTTCCTTCGCTACTCTAGGATTTGTTTTTAAGAAGTAAGATCCATAGCTTGAATGTCAGGCAGAGTGAACCTCTATCCTTTATAATTTTGATGTTATAATGTCATGAGGTAACACAACTAACTGACAATAAACATTGTTGCCACCAACAACATGGCAGCACCCAAAGAAACCACATTACTAGAAAAAGATACTCACAAATTGGCACCTAGGTGGCCTTATAAAATAATGTTACACTGTTTTATATTTCATTTTATCAACACCAACATAACTAAGAAGGATCTCAAATGAGCTTTCAGTGTTTATCTCCCTTCCTTCTCAGTTTTTAGTTTCTTTGTGTTTTGCTTCCTGTGATCTAATGTCACACATGCGCGTCAGAGGGTTAACTTCTGAGCTCATCAAAGGTCACAGTTGCTGACTCTTCTATCTCTTTTATCACTCACAGCTCCAAAAAGATGCCCATTGAGGGCAACTGACTCCACCTCTTTTTGGTCCACAAGCTATACAAGCAGGGCACTCCTGGAAGTAGGAGTCTCATTTGGAGAGATGAGCCACCCACCCAATGGAGCTCCGACCCTGAAGCCTGATGGCTCTCCAGAGACTTTTTACTGCAGCCAATGACTGAGCATAGCTTTTTGTTCATTATGGCACCTAGCATCCCAACATTTCATTTGAACTCTTGCGTTTATAACGGTTGACGAAATTCAATTACTTGGTTCAGGTTTGATTAATTAAGGGTTATCAGGTTTTTTGGGTTGGGTTTTCATACCTTTGCCTTCTCATGTGGGTTTCCCTCAATTTACCCTGACACCAACCACCACTAAGTCAACTAAACCCTTTTTGAAGTGTCTGTTTAAATTAAAGCTATACCACATTTCGTATCATTTTTCAGTTGTAACTTTCATTTACATAATCTTAGTGAGCTAGAGGCAGTCAGCAGTACGCTCCTGTGAAGAAGTCATGCAATTTGACATTGCCCAGCAGCTCAGTCCAACTTGTCTGTGACTTGCTCTGACAGATTCAAACAGGTTTCATTTTGTCTTTAGTCATAAGCTTGAATGAATACTCACCCGGAAGTACAATTTATAGAATGCAGCAACATGAATAAGGAATGAGAGTGTTGCTTTGGGCCTCACAAACAGAAAAGAAGCTTGTCTGTCTGATGTCTCACGTTTTATGTACCACAACAGAATGGAATAAAAGAAAAAAAGGGGCCAAGATTAAAGCTGAACTAGCTGTACCTTTTCAACCCCTTGTGTTAGCAGTGGCTTCCATCAGGCAACACGTTATTGGCTGTCACAAAAAAAGAGTAGCACAGCTGCAATGGAAAGTCATCATGCAGTCACTAAATATGACAAGGTGAATGATTTTCAATCGTATAAACTGACATGGTCCAGTGATGAGATCAGTGACTGCATTAAGTTGGCAAATCTGACATACAGAACAAATAAAGGTCCCAATATGTGACATTGGTTTTAGTATTTATTTTTTAATTATGTAGTATTTTTTAACCATTTGCTTCTTTTGTTTAATGTAGGTCAAAGTACAATTTGAGCAAAAGCATGAAGCATGCTAGAACACCAATATTTGATAAGAGCAAAAGGATTTATTACAAAACATTAGCTAATGACACTTTGATTTTGCTTTGATCCTCACATTTTAACATCTTCACATTTCTCAGCACTCCATATAATTAACTGCTGAGAAATTCAAAGGTAGATTTTTTTTCTTTATTCTACAGACTAAACTTAAATTTAATCACCTTCTCTGTCTATTATACAGAGGCACTGTGGAAAAGCATTTTACGAGGAAGGTTGGTGAACAATCAAAGGTTTCTTATTTTTTTCCTGCAAAAACTATTTGAGTTAATTGCTGGTAAAAGAATTCTGCTCTGCCCCCAGTGAGATTTTGGCTGAAACCTCAGTCTTTAATGGTGAACAGATCAATTCAGAGCTGCATTTTATAAAAGACAAGTATATAAGGAGGGCCCTGACATACGTTATCAAGAGAAAACTTTCAGGATATGAAAAAAGAAGCTTTAGATTGAGAGGCTGATGCTCTTAAACAGATTTTAATGAAAGAAAGCCTTTAATATTTCTTCATTAAAGAAAAAGTTACCTTTGATAACTCTGTACTTTTTCATGTAATAGTCCTCTTAATATATATATATATATATATATATATATATATATATATATATATATATATATATATATATATATATACACACACATTATGAGGGGCCGTTCAGGAAAAAAAGATTGGTTCATAAATATATACATTGGTTCAGATATATATATTGGTTCGGATACATTGCTTTGAATATATACATTGGTTTTAATACATCCGTTCAGATATATATATATATATCGGTTCAGATATATACATTGGTTGGGATACATTGGTTTAGATATATACATTGGTTTGAATACATCCGGTCAGATATATACATTGGTTTAGATACATTGGTTGAGATATATATAAATTGGTTTGAATAGATCCGTTCTGATATATATACATTGGTTGAGATACATCCGTTTAGATATATACATTGGTTTGAATACATCCGTTCAAATATATACATTGGTTGAGATATATATATATTGGTTGATGTACATTGGTTTAAATATGTATATTGGTTTAAATAGATTGGTTTAGATATATACATCGGTTCAGATACATTCGTTCAGATATATATATTGGTTCAGATAGATCCATTCAGATATATACATCGGTTGGGATTTACAGGCAGGCATAATGCGGCCACCCAAGTTTAGCATGTCCCTTTCGCTTCATCATTGCTTCAACACTGTTGTCATTATTGTGCATATTTTATAGGAGTAGCATATACCTGTCTGTCGCGTTTTGTTTCATAAGCCGTCTTGGTTGGCTTTTTTTCCTTTCATTATTTAAAACACTCCCACAGATACCTGCCTCCTTGCCCCGCTCCGTCCCGCACCGGCTCATTGTACCCACCTCACTCGCTCCCTCTTATCCCTCCCATGACAGATTCTTCTCAAAAGCAGAGTTACCAGGAAGCATTGATAGCAACCGCAGTACCTGCCATTTTTTCACCTCAACAGACGCTGGTTTATCATTGACCGAAAGCCGCCCGGTGAAAAGAGCTGAAAGAGTCTCTTATTTTGACAGGACGATCTTTTTTTTTAGGCGTAAGCACTATAAGTCTGTTCAGATAGGCCAGTTTACATATTCTCTTCTTGTATCAGCGCGTGCATGTGTGAGTGCTTACACCTACAAAAAAAAAAAAAAGTCCTGTCAAAATAAGAGACTCTTTTTCCTTCTTGACGTGAATCATCTTTAAATGAAATGCTGCCAATAAGGAATAATAGAAATCACCGTGCTGCTTTCTATCTATGATGAACTAACATTTTATGGGGTGAAAAAAATGATCGCCCCTGACACATACACTTAATCAGTAGTGTGTGCGACCCACGATTTGTGAATTTGAGTGTGTGTGTGTGCGTGTGTGTGCATGTGTGCGTGTGTGTCTGTGTGCGTGTGCATGTGTGTGCTTTTGTCAGTTTTACTATAAAAACAGTTAAATACCCGTTATTTGTGAAGCAGAGATATTCTGATAATTCTGATCACCGATAAACATTCAGAAGAAACAGTGCTATTCCAGTGTTTTCCTCCATAGCATCCTTTCAGCAAACAGGACTAAAGTCCTTGCTGAAACAGATCGCCTTTTAATGAAATGCTGTCAATACGGAATAACAGAAATCACTGGACGGTTTTCGGTCAATGATAAACCAGCGTCTCTTGATGATCGCCCCTGACACATACACTTAATCAGTAGTGTGTGCGACCCACGATTTATGAGTTTGAGTGTGTGTGTATGTGTGTGTGCGTGCATGTGTATGTGTGCATGTGTGTCGTTTCGTCAGTTTTACTATAAAAACAGTTAAACACCCGTTATTTGTGAAGTAGGGATATTCTGATCATTCTGATCCCTGATCACAGATAAACATTCAGAAGAAACAGCGCTATTCCAGTGTTTTCCTCCATAACATCATTTCAGCAAACAGGACTAATGTCCTTGATGAAACAGATTGCCCTTTAATGAAATGCTGCCAATATGGAATAACAGAAATCACCGGGCGGTTTTCGGTCAATGATAAACCAGCGTCTCATGAGGTGAAAAAATGGGACGTACTGCAGTTGCGATCAATGCTTTCCAGTAACCTGGCTTTTGAGAAGAATCTGTCATGGGGAGGTACAAGATGGAGCGAGTGAGGCGGGTACAATGAGCCATGGTGGGACGGAGCGGGGCGAGGAGGCGGGTATCTGTGCGAGTGTTTTAAATAATGAAAGGAAAAAAAGTGCTTTGAAATCAAGGACCCCCAACCAAGACGGCTTACGAAACAAAACGCAACAGACAGGCATATGCTACTTGTATAAAATATGCACAATAATGACAACAGTGTTGAAGCAATGATGAAGCGAAAGGGACATGCTAAACTTGAGTGGTCGCGTTGTGCCTGCCCGTAAATCCCAACCGATGTATATATCTGAACGGATCTATCTGAACCAATATATATATCTGAACGGATGTATCTATCCAAACCAATCTATTTAAACCAATATATATATATATCCTAACCAATGTATATCAACCAATATATATATCTCAACCAATGTATATATATCAGAATGGATCTATGCAAACCAATTTATATATATCTCAACCAATGTATCTAAACCAATGTATATATCTGACCGGATGTATTCAAACCGATGTATATATCTCAACCAATGTATCCCAACCAATGTATATATCCGAACCGATATATATATCTGAACGGATGTATTAAACCAATGTATATATTCAAACAAATGTATCCGAACCGATATATATATATCTGAACCAATGTAAATATTTATGAACCAATCTTTTTTTCCTGAACGGCCCCTCATGACACACACACACACATATATATATATATCTGGTAAAAAAGGTTAATGGATTAAATATGGGTATATTCTTATTACCCATCAACTCCATTATTCCTAGTGAACATAGAGAGTATTAAAAAAAAAGTACTGGCCACCCATCCATGCTATAAGGTCAGAAATGCATTTGAAATCAAGACTCCATTTTATTAATTCTCATACTGTATAACACTGTTCTTGGAATATCGTCTCAGGGTGTTTCACATATTGTCAGATTCAATAACAATAGAAGAATGTGTATTTCACAAAGGGGACACAGGGATTAGTGTTAGTGCCTTACAGCAGCAGGAACTGGAGTCCTACAAGTAGTCCTGATCCCATGACCAGCAATCCCAGCATCTGTGTGTCTTTTACTCCTTCAGTTTTTGGTGTTCCTCCATTTCATGAAGATCTGCATGTTTGGTTAAATGATGACTGTAAACCAGAAATTCTTAAACTTTTTAATCTGAGGACCCAAATAAGAAAATCAATACCATACTGAGATCCAAGAAAAGTACTGCTATCATAATGACATCAGAGCTACAAATTGAATTGACCATATTATTAAAAACATTAAGTGTTTCATTTCATGCAAATGTTTCACATGAATATTACAAAATGTATTGATAATAAAACAATAATTATCATTCAAAACAAGGAATACGTTCCTGAGGTACATCACTTCTAGTGTAAATACTTGGTTTAAGCTTCAGTTAAGCTGAGAGAAATCCTTTTTTGGAGTGTGGTGAAAGGTCACACGAAAGGCCATGACAATTTTTGAAAGGATAGCATTATTAGTTACTTACTTTAGTTACCTGATTCATGGCACTGTATAAGGAATAAAGCAGTCAAAAAACAAATAATTGATACAGTTTTTCTTACTTAGCCTGAAATTATAATTTTTTTTTAAATGAGCTCTACAATTAACAATGCATTTTTCTATATTTGGTATATTTTCTATATAAGGTAACTTCAACATACCTTACTTTTCAGTTCAATAAGCTGAGTAAAAAAGTACCTCAATTATTCCCAAAAATGTATGCACTTTTGGTATTCTGTATGTTGACCAGATAAATCTTGAGTAATTTGGTGAATAGTACAGTTTGAAATGTTTAATGCTACTGACTGACATTGTGCTGAATGCCCACAGCTTGTCTCAATCTTTTGGATATCTTCTTGTTTTCTTACAGTTCTCAAAGGTCCAACAAACATGACCTCCACAATTAGACTGACATTTAACTATTTTAATACAGTGAATGAATTCTCCCTAACTGATGCACTTTAGAATTCATACAAAATTAGTTTTTTTTTGTTACCATCTTTGATTCAATCCTCCATGACATCCTGAAAATTGTCACATTCTTGTGCCGGACCTGACATTTTAAACTAATGTTGCTGTCCCTTCATTTCACAAGCTCTTTTGTCATTCCTGTCTTTGCTTGTCAGTCATCTCAGATTGATTGTGTCACTGGTTGTAAGAGGTGATGTCATAAAGAATTGTTTTTTATGTCTTTGTGCCATAGAAATAAAATTTCCCTGTGATGTGTCAATGTCACAAACATATCCTTGACCCAGTTTGGGTGAGAAGTACCCAACTGCAGGGCCGCATCACAAGTCTACACCAGCAGTTTTCCAGAGGAAGTGATGTCATTAATAGTACACAGTAACACTGGTGCACCAACCCCTAAGCTTAATTTACCTCTAATCTTAATTATTTATACTACTTGCTAACCACACTAACCACTAACTTTAACAACACTAACCCCTAACCTTAAGTTACCTCTAATCTTAACTGCATTCTACATGATAACTAACCCCTAGTGCTGGTAAACTGCTGATGTAGACCTATGGTGACATATGGTGCTGCAACTCTTGTAGGTCTGCAGTTAGATATTATTGGTTAGGGTTGCAACACAAAGTTTAAGAAATGCTGCTGTAAACTGTTCTACTACTGTGTGAGTGATGGTGGGTTTGTTGTATGTTAACGTAACCTGAGATGAATTGGTGCCACAGTCAACACAGCTTCCTGTCTTGTGTGTGATGCTACTGACGTGGGCTCACAGTGCTTGTGATTCTTTTATGGATTAAAAAAAAAAAGAAGAAAGTTGTAAAAACCAGTCTTACAAAGTTAACATTAAAGCTAATTTCATGTAAGTATTTGTTTACATGTGATAAAATGTTATTTCTTTAAAAATGGAATACTAGACAGATCACGAAAGGTTTTGCCTTTCCCCTTCACAAGCTAACATATCAATGGAATGTCCTAGTCATTTATCTTAATATTCTGAATAGTCATAACTTGTTTGTAGTGATTTGAAATGGCATGAGGAATATAGCATAAAGCTTAGAAGATATTAAAGTTCAGCAGTGTAACATCGTTAAAGGAAACCATACTTCTTTCTGCACATAAATTATTTTTCTTTATTGTTCTGTAATTTTGTTTCTTTAAACCCTGACATAGATTTACTTGGATTTTGGAGTTTGTCATGCTCAAAAATAGATTTCTAAATGTTACATGAATTAGAAACCACAACACTGAAAAAACAAAAATGTAATTAAAGACCTCAACAGTAATTCCTGCATGATTTTATTTCCCCATGATCTGACAAAATCTTTCAATGAGCATGAAATAGACCTCCAGTTATACCACCGAAAAATTTCTTTAACTATTAGAGATGTAATTTTGGAGGGGGGAGAATGTAGTATAACAGCTTGTACTAAGACCCTCAGGATTCTGTAGCCCTTCCTTGCCTAGGAAATGTATGAATACTGCTTTTCTCTGACTTTTAAAACATTTTATTAATGCACAGAGGCTTGAGGTAACTATAAAAACTGTCTAGCCAACTTTCTTTTCTGCTGGGCAACTACCTCCCGAACCACTTCTTTCTCATTTTTTCATTGTTCATGTGGATGTGAAATTAGCTAGAGTCAGGAAAGGAAACACTGTAAATTTAATGTAGCACTGTAAAAGATTATAACAAATAGCATCCCCTTGTGGTCTGAACTGAGAAATGCAGACAAAGATTGTAACTGGAAATGCATTGTTTTAACAGTAGCTGAGAGAATTAGATTGTAGCTGCAAGAACATCATGGATACACTGCATACAAAAATATATAATTGCTTCTACACAAAGAAATTTACTCTAAAGGAGACAATTTGTACAAACTTCTAGATAAATATCTGTTAACTGAACCTAATATTTTATTCTGTTACCTTCAAATGTTATAGAGATACAGAGAGATAGACATCCTCATACACCTAAAGCATAACATTTCCAAACCTATGTAATGTAATTCAGGGCCATATGGGACACAGAGATTATCACAGCAGTACTGAGTGCAATGGAGGAAATAGTTATAGTCAGTGCTATTGAAGTGCCTGTTCACGCACACATGCACACTCACAAAGGGACGATTTAGAGTCACCAATTAACCTAAACCGCACGTCTTTGTGGATCAGTGGCATTTTTGAATGAAAATTCTATTTGGGCCACATGCAACTGGGAAAGGAAATCTGTCACAAAGGACAGGGTCATCCTGAGGAGCCATTCAGAGTGTGTGTGCCTCTGTGTTAGACAGAGAGAGACTGTGAGATAAAGAGACGAACTGGAGGAGAAAGAGACCATCTCAGGATGATGGAATGCAGGACTCTTGAATTCTAGTGTATTGTAAAGCCCAATAGCCATTGTTCCCTAGAATAGAAAAGGGCAGGGGCACTAAGGCAAGACAGTTAGTGGTGGCCTGAGTGGAGACATGCTATGCTTCCCAAAGATACTAGAGGGAAGATGTCCTCATAGATGCCAAGGATACTTGACTTTCTTCTTCAAGATACCTGCTGCCTTCCATAGACTTGAGCAGCATAAGATTAATTGAAACCAAGAAATTTGAACAAAGCTGGACATTTGAGAACAAAGTCAGGGAGGTCTCATGGAAGGCTTATACTTTCAAGCACAATCACTAGGTGGTAGCATACAGGTTCTGACCTAAAGTACGGGAGCCCCTCAAGGAAAAGAGTAAATGGTAAGCTGTTGTGAAAATCAGATCAATGGGATGGGAAGTGCATGGACAGCCAGGCCACTAGGGGGAGTTCTAGCCTTGTGTTCATATACTGTAGATAAATGAGAGACACTTCTCACCACGGCAAAGACTGAATCGAAGCAGCAAACTTTGCACATAAGTCAGACACAATCCCTGGATGGGCTACTAGTATACTACCCATCCATCCATCCATTTTCCAACCCGCTGAATCTGAACACAGGGTCACGGGGGTCTGCTGGAGCCAGTCCCAGCCAACACAGGGCACAAGGCAGGAACCAATCCCGGGCAGGGTGCCAACCCACCGCAGACTAGTATACTATATATGTGTAAATATAATGTGTATACATATACAAATACTATATGTGTATTATAGTTAATTGTGTATATAGTAGCTATAGGTTCTGCTGACTTGGCTTGTAGTTCCTGTTCTCACATGGGACAGAAGCCACTAGAAAACACTTCGAAAAGTTATAGCTGCAAAGAAAAATGCAGAGTGACAGAAATTTCCGGACCTCCAACTCTCACACGATAAAAAAACAAAACCTTTAAGAAACACTTTATCATATTTTGGTTTGCCATTTCTTCCTCTGCTTACAAGAAAGTCTATACTTACCAGGTTTAAGGGTGCCCCATACTGTGGGCAGAAATCAGCTGCCAGAGATTCTCAACATTAAATCTGAGCTTGGCATTGAACCCTAATGAAGCTGGCTGCCTAAGGGAACACTATATACTGTGAAGCACCAAGTTTAGCTGTGTTGTTGTGCTGCTGTGTCACTTCTTTGAGAAGTGAATGTTTTCCAAATTTTCTTATCTGTGTTGGTTTAAAATACATAAAATAAATTGCAAGACCACAAGTAAACACAGGGTTATAATATGAAGTCCCTTAAGCACTACAAAATCCAGAGTAGTTACCATCCACCTATCTTTCCAACCTTCATATCTGGGAAACAGTGCCAGGGGCAGCTGGAGCTCGTCCCAGCAATCACTGTACACAAGGTAAGTACAACACACGGGCAGGGCACCAAATCACTGTAGAGTGAACACACACCGACACACACTCTAAGGCCAATTCAGAATCTGGAGCCCTGCACTACAGGTAACCTATGAGGGCATGCAGAGAACATGCAGACCCCATATAGGGAACACCTGAGAGTTAAACTCTGATCTCCTTGGTGCTACCATATGCAGTATTTGTGTGTAGAAGAAGTCAAATAAAATATGAAAAGCTGGAGTCCCAAACTGGGAAAACCCTGTTGCATCCTTCATTGCTACACTTCTCAAAATGAGACCTTAATTCAGTGGAGACATCTTTTATGCAGTATGGTGAGAAAGAAGTGAAGTTTGATATGAGTGAAAGTGACATCAGCAGTGTCTAGGTGGGCCTTCTTCTGCCCTGAGTATGGGGACAGAAGTAGGAGTTATACAGTATATGGTATAATGCCCCTTTCAATTTCCAGACTCTTTGGTGCTTCATTAAATGGGCCCCAGTAAGGTACTCTCTAGGCTCTCATGTTTAACTCTCTCTCTGAATATATATTTTGTGATGCGGATGCTCATTGGGGACAGCTGAAGGGATCTAGTAACTCTAATTTTTCTGCCATTCCAGGGGTTTGCGCTGTGTTTTAATATCTGCCTCTCTTTCTTCCTCTGCAGATCAGATGATTGATGGCTATAATACCTCTGATGTCACTTCCAGTGTCCTTCCACTTGGACCCACAGCCAGACCCTGTCAGAAGGACCCAAAACAAGAACTTCCACCATATTGGGACAGTTATGTTCTGAATTCACATCCGCAAAAACAAGTTTGCAATAATTGCATATATTTTTGTTTATTTTTCAAAAACAGACGGGGTGACCAGACTAGTACCCCAACTCTTTATTGTTGTCATTTGTTTCTCTTACAGTATATACTGTATATGAAGGTTGGAAAGATAGATGGATGGTAACTACTCTGGGTTATATGGTGGTTAAGGGACTTCCTATTATACATTATATATTATATGTTACAGTATACATACATATAGTACATACATATAAAATAAAGTAATAACAGCAAAATAGTTGTAAAAACTGGAATAATCTTATTTATTGCTGTTATGTCAGCAGGTGAAGAGAGAAAGCACATCTGGTGAACATTGATGTGGCCTATGGTTGAAACTGGCAGAGGCATAGCAAGGGCAAAATGAATGATATTGATATTAGATATTGACTTCCTGTGTAGGATAAAAGCACAGACATGTGAGTCGCAGTGCTAGCTTTAAATTCTTTCACCATGTTCTTTTTTGAATCTGTAAAGATTCTGCAAGGATGTGACATGATGACACATGTGACAATATGCATTTAATTATATACTGTATTGATTGATTGATTGATTGATTGATTGATTTATTTACTTATTTTTAGAGTTTATAAGAAATTGTAACTGAATCTTGTAAATTGCCTTAGGTAAAGTCAGCTGCTAAAATGAAATCTTAGCCTTCCTTGGCAGTACTGATTGCAAGGCAGAACCCAACCCTGGATGGAGCGCACTTACTCGCTCTCTCACACACATCCCCATTTATTCATAAAGAACCAATTTAGAGACATAAATTAACTTTGGGTGCAAATTTTGATAGGAGGAGAGAGCAGAACTCAGGAGTCGTGAATCACAGCACTAATTGCTTTGTGACCTTAAACATAATCTGAGTAATTATTTTGTGATAATGCTTTGGAGAAGATAATATAATATCTTTTTTTGAAACAAAATCAACATTAGTTGTTGGTCTACTGTACACATATCATATGGTAATTTATCTTAGAGCTTTCTCGTAGGGCCTGGGATTTGTGCATAAAGCTTGGATCAGCAAAGAAAGGAAAGTGACTTAAGCTAAAACAGTGCAGACTGATTTGTTTTAACCCAGAGAGTGTACGAATTTTAAAGCATGAGAAAGTTTACAGACAAGTCAAAAGCAAATGGAGACGCTAAATTTGACAATCAAAGACCTTTAGGATAGACATGGGGTCTCATTGACGTCAAAGGTGGAGGCCTGTATACTGACTAGAAATTAAATCCTTTACTCTGAGAATAGTTTGTTCAGTGTAACTTGGAAACCATGAAAAACTATCCATTTTTATTAGAAGTCAAAGTACATCTAGAGTCCACCATTAGTCAAAGTTCAAATTAGGCTCAATAAGAATAGTGATCAAGACAAGGAATGTCACAGCTCACATAATACAGACCTCAAATGAACAGAGAGGTTCAACATTGATCGATGAAGTAAGAATCTCAATGGAAAATACACTTCCGAAAAGTTTTGCTGCTGCCATAGTGCAGCCGTAATCTCCCAGTCTAACTTCTCTGTCTCAAGCCAGTGAGGAAAAGACAAGGGTGATTTTAGATTTTTTTTTTTTTTTTCATTTTTTTCTTTAGCATAAATGAATAAGGGAGGTGATAGGGAAGTTAGTTACTGATAAGCAGAATTTTGAGAAAAGCATGGTTTTGATGAAGCCAAAAATTACAGCAATATTGTGTAGATAATGATGGTTTCTTTCATTTCTAAAGAATTGCAGAAACTGGGGACACAGCAAAAAATGAGTAAATATTTTTATTAAATGTCTAAAAAAATAATCTTTCCCAAGGCTTACAAAAATTGTGCACTTAGTCAGCAGAAATTTTACAACACCTCCTCCAAATGTTTAGTTCACCTCCACATGGTTTTAAGATGTAACAGCTTGTCAGAGTGTTTTCTTATGCACAAAAAATCAGTGTCATTTTAATGGATACTGTCGGCACTCCTCTGTCTGCAATTTCCTGATGCCTACAACAGACAGCACCTGTAGGCCAGTTGGTGGAAATTTTCACAAAAAATAAATCAAACACATATGTTGGAAGTAGATGAAAACTATTCAGCAATGTTGATAAATATAGATGATTGCCATGTATTTGTATAGCTGGACAGGGCTGAACTAATTAAAGAATACAATAATTAGAGATCTAGAAACCTTCTGATTGTTTTTACTTATATTTCCATGTACCTATCGAAAGGAAAATTAAAAAAAGAAAAGAAGAATATTTTATGTATATTATATATAAAAGTTTACACATCCTGAATAATTGGATATTTTCTTTTGTTAAATTTTACTGTCTTCATTTAGCTCCTGTTCTACAGCAATTTTAATGACTGAATCATTTACTCATATCCCAAAGATCTATCCATCCATAAACTAATCAAGTCATTTTGGGATCACAGCTTGAATGTGCCTATATGTGCTGCATAGACTGCAAGGAATAGGTCAGTATAGTACTGATTTTTGGTCCGTTCCCACCCACTTCAATACCATCCATCCATCCATTATCCAACCCGCTATATCAACTACAGGGTCAAAGAGGTCTGCTGGAGACAATCCCAGCCAACACAAGGTGCAAAGCAGGAAACAAACCCCAGGCAGGGCGGCAGCCCACTGCAGGGCACGCGCACACACACACACACACACACGCACACGAACACACACACACACACCAAGCACACAATAGGGACAATTTAGAATCGCCACTGCACCTAACCTGCATGTCTTTGGACTGTGGGAGGAAACCGGAGTACCCGGAGGAAACCCACGCAGACACGGGGAGAACATGCAAACTCCATGCAGGGAGGACCCGGGAAGCAAACCCGGGTCTACTAACTGCGAGGCAGCAGCGCTCACTTCAATGCCCTCCCACTTAATTTCTCCCACTCACGCAAAAGGTTCCATTCCATTAACAACTAAATTTGCACTTTCCCCTGTAAAGGGCACTTAAAATGAGCACATAGTGTAAATTGATTGTTAAAAAAGCAGGATTTATAAGGAAAATAATATCATAAATCTGTTTAGGACTATTTTTTTCTTATTCATAGTACAATTAGAGCTATCATTAAAAAAAAATTTTTGATTATGGAGTAACGAATTGAAGGCCAAAAGTACAATGAGTAGAGTTGGCATGCCTAACATAATGTTCATGTTCGCTCTGAAAAGCACAAAAGTGTCTTTAAAGAAGAAAGCTCAATAGCAGAAGTGACAGACTATTTGGTGAGACTTGTTTCATTATGTTTCAAAATGTTACATTAAATCTAGTAATTTTTAAAGCGAACAGGGATTTCTCCTAAGTTCTAACTTCTAATTCAATTGTTCAGTGGATCTATTGTGCTAAAAATTAATATTACAGTAGGTCTATGTTTTTATTTTTTCCCTTTTTAGCTATTACAGAATTGAAACAGCAACCTTGAAAGTTCTTAAAAAGTTTATTAAGTGGTTGAATTTAAATTAAGGCTTTAAAATTAATCAAATTGTTTGATTAAAAACTTAATAGAGATCCATTTTACACAAAGACTTGTGTCAAGTTTCGATTATATTCCTCTCCCTAACCCTCATTTTTGAAAGACAACATGCTTTCATCAGTGGTGTAGCTTGGGGGGGGGGGGTCCCCGGGCATAGCATCCAGGGGGCGCCAAATTGATGAGCTGCTAGATGCATCAATCAACAAAATTCACTAATATATCCAATAGATGTTTTTAGTTCTGGTCTGCTGATCTGCAGTCAGTCTAAGTCAAGGGTGTCGAACTCCAGTCCTGGAGGGCCGCAGTGGCTGCAGGTTTTCATTCTAATCATCTTCTTAATTAGTGACCAGTTTTTGCTGATAATTACTTCTTTTAATTAACTTGACTCAGGCCCCTTAGTTGTTTCTTTTTCCTTAATTAGCGGCCAAACAATAATGAGACATGAAACGAGTGGCCACACGACCAGCTCACCTGTGCCCATTACACAATATCTGAAAACAGAGAAAGGTGGAGGTCTCAGTAAGTCTGATCTCTCAGGTCATCAAAACATCTTGACGGTGTTCTTAGAAAAAAAACATAAAATCCTCATTTTTAGAAATGTCTGCTGTGGCAGAAAGAATAATTAAATAACGGGTTTAATTAACAGCAAGCATTGGGTTCTCATTAAGAAACTGGTTGGAGTCTGAAGCCCCAGTTTAGCTGGTCATCTGTTGGCTCGTTTCACATCTCATTTCTGTTTGTCTGTCATTTAATGAGGAAACGAATCAATTCAGAGCACTGAATCCTTAAAAACAAGGCTATTAAAATGAAGGGAAAAAAGTGAATTAGCAGTGAAAACTGGTCACTGATTAGGAAAAGGGTTAGAATGCAAACCTGTAGCCACTGCGACCCTCCATGCCTGGAGTTCGACATCTGTGGTCTAAGTCACAGTGTGTAATGACATTTATTTATTTAATTATTTATAAAGCACTCATCTTAAACAGCAGTAACAGAGCTCCTAAAGGGATATGAGTAAAAAAAAAAAATCTTATTTCTTGTACACACAAGAAAGTTTTGGAGAAACAGAACAGGTCTGCCGTGATAGGTCCAGTCTTCAGACTTCTGCAACTCTGTGATTTAGTAGCTCTGCTGGACAGCTAATTGGATTGAATATTTTGTCACTTGGTTTACTTGACTTGAGTCAGATAACCCTCCCCCAACCCTAATCTTAACCCTAGTGTAACCGGGTGTTATCACTGACATGTAACATACAGCAACCACCTCCTCAATGGAATGGAGCTCTGGAGGTCCACAGTTAGAGTCTATTGGGTCTACAGGAAATATTCAGAGCCCAAAACGTTCTTGTGTGCGCGCACAACAATATATACTTGGATGTGCACACAAAAAGATCTTGTGCTCATGAGTTCTTTTTGTGTTCACATGAGAAAGTTTTACATGATCACAAGATCTTTTTGTATGTGCATGAGAAATAACTTATTTATTTTTTTACCCATCTCCCTTTAGGGGCTCCGTTCAGAGCACTATACAAAGTAGTAACATCTCTCTATATATAAAATCCAATGTCTGTCTGTCTGCTCGTCATGAGAGAACTACGATTTAGATCAGGTTTTTTTTTATAATTTGCTTGAACATTCTGGTTGATTTTGTGACTTCTGTTCGTGCTAAGTATCATAGTTTGTTTGCGTTACCGATTTATTTGCATGAATCCGAGAGAGACGCTGTGGGCTGCGGGGAGTGGGGCAGAGCCCTCCTCACTCACGCACCAGCCTCAGGGCGTATCTTACATCCGCTTAGCTAGCAAACGAGAGAACCACTTAACGGATTTAGGTAGGGCTTTTTTCTAGAATTTGCTTGAACATTCCAGTTGATTTTACGACTTCTCTCATCGCGCTAAGAATCATAGTTCTCTTGCAGGACTGATATATTCACACTAATCCGAGACAGATGCTGCAGGGCGAGGGGAGGGGGAAGACGTGACATCAGGAATAGGGAGCCAGACAGGGCCTTCCTCACTGTCCTGTTTCACTTCTACGCGGGCGAAGCCGTGGGGGACGGCTAGTATTACATAAACACAATATCATTATTAAAATAGTTTAATAACTGACTGTACCATAAAAACATACAATAAGCAGCATCTTAACTCAACTTAAATTACTCCATCAAATTAAATGCTTGCATAAACAATAGGGTTTTTAACTGCTTTTCAAATACTCTTAGAGAAACCTCTGCAGGCAAAGCAGGAGGAAGACTGTTCCATATACTCGGTGCATCAGATTGAAAAGCTCAATGACTGTGTGTCTTCAGTCTTGCATGTGGAACAACTAAAACATCATGGTAGGATGACCTTAGAGCCCATGAAAGAATGGCGATGCACAGGATCAACAATATACTGCAGAATTAAACCGTGCAGTGCTCTGTGAGTGAATACCAGAATTTTAAAATGAAGTCTGTATTCCACTGGAAGCCAGTGTAAAGATCTCAAAATTGGAGTAATATGAAACCTTGTTAACAGCTTGTCAGCAGCATTCTGTATGAATTGTAGCCAAGAAAAAAATGTTTTGCTCAAACAAGTAAATTTTGAATTGCAGCAGTCTAAATGTGTTGAAATAAAAGCATGAACAAGCATTTTAATTTATTCAGTGGAGATCATTGATCTCAACTTAGAAAGGTTCCTTAAATGAAAAAAGCAAAAACAAGAAATAGAACAGACATGAGCACCCAGACTCAGATGCTGGTCAAAAATCATGCCTAAGTTACGAAGACAAGGTTAAGGAAAAGGAGTAATGGCCATTAACTTGTGACTAATCACAGCGACATACAGTACATACATAGATACACTGACACATAACTCAATCAGATAATGTGCAGTGAACAGCATACTGTTTGGTAAAGGGTTACTTATGAAGATGCCTAAATACTTTTTAAGTTCTTTTGTTTTTATCCTATAAGTAAGACCTGAGCCACCAAATCTTCATCCATCCATCCATCCATCCATCCATCCATCCATCCTCTTCCGCTTATCCGAGGTTGGGTCACAGGGTCAACAGCTTGAGCAGAGATGCCCAGACTTCCCTCTCCCCGGCTACGTTCCCAGGCCAGCCGGGAGACATAGTCTCTCCAGCGTGTCCTGGGTCTTCCCCAGGGCCTCCTTCCGGTTGGATGTGCCCGGAACACCTCACCAGGTAGGTGTCCAGGAGGCATCCTGATCAGATGCCTGAGCCACCTCATTTGACTCCTCTCGAAGCGGAGGAGCAGCGGCTCTACTCTGAGCCCCTCCCAGATGACTGAGCTTCTCACCCTATCTTTAAGGGAAAGCCCAGACACCCTGCGGAGGAAACTCATTTCAGCCACTTGTATTCGCGATCTTGTTCTTTCGGTCACTACCCATAGCTCATGAGCATAGGTGAGGGTAGGAACATTGATCGACTGGTAAATTGAGAGCTTTGCCTTACGGCTCAGCTCCTTTTTCACCACGACAGACCGATACAGAGCCCTCATCACTGTGGACGCCGCACCGATCCGCCTGTCGATCTCACGCTCCATTCTTCCCTCACTCGTGAACAAAACCCCGAGATACTTGAAATCCTCCACTTGGGGCAGGATCTCGCCTCCTAACCTAAGAGGGCACTCCACCCTTTTCCAGCTGAGGACCATGGTCTCGGATTTGGAGGTGCTGATTCCCATCCCAGCTGCTTCACACTCAGCTGTGAACCAAATCTTCACTTTCCCTTAATCTTAAAATATACTTCTTTATGTAGTGTCTTAAAATAATAATAATAATAATAATAATAATAATAATAATGCATTTTATTTATAGGGGCACTTTACGTTAGCAGTAAATCTCAAAGTACAACATAAAAAGATTAAACAAAGGCAAGGCAAGATAAAAAACACAGATAAAACAACAATAGTTATAGCATTCTTGTTAATATGCTTTCCTAAATAGAAAAGTCTTTAGCTGTTTTTTTAAAACAGCCCACAATCTGCTGTGTTCTCAGGCTCTCTGACAGGGCATTCCAGGGCCGTGGAGCAGCGGCTGCAAAGGCTCGGTCACCCATTGTATGAAGTTTGGTCACAGGGGGGCAAAGGTGGTGGGTATTTGTAAAACGGAGGTTTCTTGTAGTGGATTGTAATGTAAGGAGTTCTTTAAGATATTGTGGAGTATTTCCATGGATACACTGGTGAGTAAACAAACAGAGTTTGAATTCGATACGGAGATGGATAGGGAGCCAATGAAGTAACTGAAGGATTGGTGAGATATGTTCATATTTCCGCTCCCTCATCAGGATTCTTGCAGCACTATTTTGAATTTGTTGGAGCTTTTGAAGGCTCTTGTTGGGTATCCTGACGAGGAGTGCATTACAATAGTCCAGTCTGGATGAGACAAAGGCATGAACTAGCTTTTCAGCATCACAGAGGGAGAGGTAGGGACAGAGTTTGGCTATGTTTCGGAGATGAAGGAATGCAATTTTACAAAGGTGATGGATATGTATATCAAATGACAGATGGAAGTCTAACTTGACACCCAGATTTGTAACAGAAGGGTAGAGGGTAATGGTACGGTCATAAAAGGAAATACAATTTACAGAGGAACGAAGTTGATGGGGGTGCCAATTAAAAGAGCTTCAGTTTTGGTGCAGTTCAGCTTGAGGAAGTTCTTGGACATCCAGGCCTCAATCTCATCCAAGCAAGAGGAAAAAGTTGATGCAGGTGTAAGAGAAGTCAAATCCAGTCTCACACAGAGCTGTGTATCATCGGCATAGCAATGGAATGAAACTCCATGCTTGCGGATGATGTGATCCAGGGGTAGTATATAGATATTAAAGAGGGTCGGCCCAAGGACTGATCCTTGTGGGACTTCACAAGTGACAGTGTGGGTATGAGATTTAGCATCCCCCAAGGCCACATACTCAGTCCTGTCTGTAAGATAGGACTTGAACCACTCAAAAGCAATGCCAGAAAGTCCAATTGTATAATGAAGATGATGAAGGAGAATATTATGATCTACCGTATCAAATGCAGCTGTAAGGTCCAGGAAGATAAGGAGTGATGGAGAGCCCTGGTCAGCAGCTATCAGGAGGTCATTGGTTACTCTAACCAGGGCTGTCTCTGTGCTGTGAGAAATTCAGAAACCAGACTGAAATTTTTAAAACAGATTGAATTTTTTGAGTTGATCCTGAAGCTGAACCAAAACAACCAAAAATATACTACTTTAATGAAAGTTTTCAATGTTTTGCATATACAGTATATTCTAAAATCAGCAATTTTTTTGGTATATATTGCTATATATGAATACACTGTATATATTTTTCAAATATACATTTATTATTTTTTTAGAAATATTGCTAAAATATATTTTATTATATGAAAATATAGTATGTCATTCAAAAAAGTGATTCAGAAAAATTACTGTTCTTATTAGAGTTACAATTGGATTCTTTGTCATATATCCAGTTAAAGAAGAAAAAATCTGTTACTATAAAATTTTACTTAAAATGATATAGATTACGGTGGTGCAGTGGTAGTGCTGCTGCCTCACAGTAAGGAGACCTGGGTTCTCTTCCCGGGTCCTCCCTGAATGAAGTTTGCATGTTCTCCCTGTGTCTGCATGGGTTTCCTCCAGGTACTCCAGTTTCCTCCCACAGTCCAAAGACATGCAGATTAGGTGCATTGGCGATCCTAAATTGTCCCTAGTGTGTGTGTGTGCGCGCCCTGCGGTGGGCTGGCACCATGCCCGGGGTTTGTTTCCTGCCTTGTGCCCTGTGTTGGCTGGGATTGGCTCCAGCAGACCCACGTGACCCTGTAGTTAGGATATAGTGGGTTGGATTATAATAACTGAAATATCACTTAATTTATCTAAAGCTGTATTATTCATAGAAATATTACAGTTTTATTCACTATTATTTTACTATATTTACTTGCCCATTACTAAACAAAAATTACACTTTCACTTTTTACTTTCAGTATTTATTATGAATAAGCCTTTAACAGTATATAAATATTTTTATTAACAGAGCTATTACCTATAATTGATTATCATTAAATATATGTTTTTGTCATTTTCAATGTTTTAAATCTTGTTGAAATGACTTAGAATAGGTTTAGAAAATGCAGCCTGTTAATAGCCACTTACAATGGTTACTCGGAAGTGTGAGTTCCACTTAGTCAGCAAATCATTTAATATCTTGGTTAGAAGGTATTCTTTTGTTTAGGGCATAAATGAAAAGGAATTCTGAAAAATTTCAATGATCATTTCTTTAACATTCAGATTTGAATTTGAACCCAATATAGGTGGAATTTTGAACTAATACCATTACTAACAATCACATCCTTGGAAGCAAATCATATATTGTCATTTCCTCATCCTTGAAATATTCAGCATTTAGTTAGTTGTAAAACCAAATTGTTCGTTCTAACATATTCTCTGTTTCTACAACCACTTTCTGTTACTAGTAAACAACCCGAAAGAAAACCACTCACCTTTGGAATCTTTAAAGCAAATTTATCTTGCTTTTGATGTCATAGAAGGTGAGTAGAATGGCATTTGTAAAGAATACATTCTTCTGAAATTTGTGAAAGACATGCTTATTAGAATGTTCACCATATGCATCCCTGTAAGCTCAGACTTTCTAAAATCTTCCCAGAACTAGATCCTGTTTTTGAGTGTTTTTATTTTCTTGGAATTTTCCCTCATGAAACACCTGCCCTCAGTGATTATTCTGATTTATTGGCCTTTTATTACATTTCAAGCTTGTCAACAATTTTTTTTTCTCGATAGGAAGAACCCTGCACATTCTTCTTCTGTTATGGTATTTGAAACTGGAAAAAATTGTTTACTCTTTCATTGGTGAAACGTCCAGCTATTCTTTGTGTTATGGCAATCTTTCTTGCATACAGCTTGTCTTTTTCATCCTTTAGAACATTAGATTAAACCTCTTATTTGTATGCTCTCTGTTTTCACTCATGTTGCTTTCACTCATGTATTAGGGGAAAGCTGAAAGGAACTGTATATATTCTTTTAGTAATAAAATGCATTATAGTACTGCCTTCTTATCTCAGAATTCAATGAACATGTATAAAAAGCCTAAAAAAAAGAAAATCATGACTCAAAACATGATCTTGATTGTTTTGTAGAAAAATATGTGAATGTAATATTGGGGCACCTTAGCTATTAACTAACAATACGATGTTTAATGCACACCATTTGGCACAGCAACAAAGCCTGAAAATATACCAGTGATGACTTTATTTGTAAATACTAAAAATGGAAATATAACAAGAGATGAAAATTCTGTAATTCCTGACAGGTATAATTATTAATGAAAACCTATACCCACTTGTTTTTTAATTGGAGACTCTGTATATTCTGGAGTCCACATTGCGTCAAGATTCATATGTGTTGTTTATGTAAACATGGGTATCAGCCGTCAGATTGATTGGTAAAAACTATTGTAACTTGGTTGTTCTCTGCAATTCTGTTTTAGATTTAGGTCATCTAGAGTCTATTTCTTTTTGGAGCAGATGATACTTATCATTGAAATCATTTAAAAACATAAAGAAATACTGTTAAAGATCAAGCAACAAAAATCTATTTTTGTACAACTCGAAGACCTAATTTATTTTAAACCACTAACAAACAGCTACAAATAGCACAAGTATACTTAATTGCTAGAGTTGCAAGACAACTGTGGTGTCTCTGCCGGACTTAAGTTGCTGTTTGGTCATTTTTTTTTTGGCTGAAATGACTATAAAATACAAGGCATTCAGCAGCATTCTGTCCCCCTCAAGCCCAATATGTCATGAACTTTCACTACAAGTCTTTTCAAGTTATCGATGTCAAAAAAGAAGTACGAGTTAGATGCTGGATTTGTTGATTAATCTTCCTTATACATGTAGTTTAATTGCCCCTAAAGATCTGTAAAGAAAATTTATTTCTTTTCCAGCAGCAGCTCAAACTCAGACATGTCTCCAGGGTTTAGCAGATTTACAGATTCCTTGTTGACAGCATCCAGCATTAGTGTTCTTCTTATGACACCAAGGGGCTAATATGTTAAGGGCTTGCTTTTAGTTTGACAAAATTTAGTTTTTTTTTTTCTCTCTTTAATTGTTTTAAAAAGAACGGACCATTCCAGTTTATTTATACCTGCAGGTTAGGGAATTGCTTTGCAGCAGACCATAGAAGATTGTTTTCCTGCTCATAGCTTGTTTTATGTGGTATCCATTTCATCTTTACCAAGGCCATGCTTTATTGTATGACATTAGGGAATCAGCCTTTGGGTGGGTGTTTATTTACATGGCGTGGTTAAGCAAGCTACAATAGTCCAAAAGCAACAAGAAGATAATGAGGAATATATCTTAAGTGCTTGATTACTTTGGATTAATAAGGTAAAGGTAGCTTTACGAAGTAGGTGAAATGAGCAAATAATGACTCATGATATTCACAGGGATGTTTTTATTAATCCTGTGATCTGATGAGATATCACTTTTCTTGATTTTGGTAGCATAACATGTATGTTTCATTGTTTAATGTGAGGAAACTTACATTTAAATGTGACATTTAGGATGTTTACAGCATATTGTATATATATGTAAAGCTCAGTTCCTTTTGCTAATACAGTTGAAAAATATTGCATATGAAACCATATATAGTAGTTATAAAGGAGAACCTGGATTATAAGATGAAAACAGGTCATTGCATTTGAATCTCCTTTTATATTAAATTCATGAAATATTGACTTCAAAAGAAATATCGTTACCATGTTTTACATCACATAACAAAACAGAATTCTCTGAAACCTGTTTAATCCATTTCAGGTCATATCAGGCTATAGCTTATCCTTTAAACACTGGGCACAACAGTAGTAATGAAAGGTGCTAGTCCATCTCAATCCCACTCAAGCACATACGCTATCCTTCCACATTAGCCAATTTGGAATCACCAAACATTCACCTAACAAACACGTCTTTAGAGATGTGGGAGGAAAACTAACGTAGGCACAAAGGTTTTCTCCTTGTGCTTCACTTTTTTCCCTATATCCGTTAAGTGATGCATGGTGGGTCATTCGAAAATTCCAAATAAGCCCCTTTGTGAGTGGCACTGAAATTAGATTGCTCATATTTCATCAAATATAATTTATGACTTGAAAAATGACTCAGATGTCTACTCATCATAATATATTATTTTCCTTGGGTTTTGCTTTATTATGGATCAGACCCATTGCCCAAACCATATCTAGGCCTTTGGGTTTCTGTGGACAGCCACTAGACTGTATGAATTTCCACTTTGAAATATAATTAATCATAGTAAACTGTTTAAAATATAATTTAAATTAAATGAATCGCAAAGATGCTGATATACTAATCAATTGAGCACTAGGCTGAAGAGTTGATTCATAATAAGCGGTCAGCACTATGAACAGCAGACAAGCTTACATCCATAGGACAGACGCCACCCTATAGATTTAACTGAAGAACAGTATTAAGGCAAAGCCATCCAAACCAAATTGCAGCCAGCCAATAAATGCATTGCAGGCTGTTAGAGAGGTATCAATTATAAAGAGCCACGGATCACATTTAAGGGTGCACCTCCCAGCATGCATGAGTGTGTCTATTATGGGATGTTAAAAAGTGAAGAAGGTGCGCGAGTGTCGCAATAGTCAATCCGCAAAAAGAAACATTTATTTGTTTTAAGTAAGAATCAGCAGTGTACCGAGTTAAGATAAGTGTGCGTTGATGACCAGAGACCACACACACAACTACAAATACACCTATACCTATTCGAATGCAGGTGTATATCTCCAAAATAAATAAGTTCAATTTCAAACTAAGCTGCTGTGTGGAATATTCTGCATCATTTGCCAGTGTCCTGACCGACACTCCGGAGTGAACACTATAAGTCCTGAACATTCGAAAGATAAAGTGGTCCTTTGCTATAAATTTTGGTCCTTCGAGCTGGAAAGTGTGTTTACAACGGAAGAAGGATGTCGGAGTATCAGTCCTACAGTGACTGTCCTCGACGCTTGACCCGTCCACCAGCCTATCTTAAAGAATTTGAAGTTCAGTATCCTGGTCAAGTTCCTTTACCACCTGTGGCCCATACAGCACGCCCATCACCTGATAAGGAAAGGTATCAAGAGTATACCAATAAATACTACATCCCAATGAAGTCAACAAATCACTTTACAGCCTCATCTCCTACCAGTCAGTACAGTTCCTATGGAGGAGAGAATAGATTGTACACTACAGTAGATCGGTGGGATGTACAAGATGTGAAAACACCTTTACTTCAAACAGAAGATACTGATTTCTTACCACTGAGATACAACTTAGTTATTCACGACCTTGAACTTGAGAATCAACAGTTAAGACAGACTACACAGTCCATGAGAGAGGAGATCAGGCGCTTTTGGGAGATGCAGGTAGGCATTCAAGAGCAGTTAAAATTAAATCAACAACTGCCCTCAACCCACAGGCAACTGACCCAAGATCAAGTTCCCCCAGTGCCTGCACCCAGAACTCATATTAGATCAGCAGAGAAGATTGCCTTTAACTTTGATCGAAATACTCCACCACTACCCGCTCCGAGGCGTAGACAAGTGGCAGATAAACAAGAAAGCGCCTCTCTTGATGACAACGAACCTAGTACGGGCCGAAACTTCATTCATCATAGACCATCAGGAGAGCAGCAAGCTCTTATGGTTCCAGAACCCCCAGGCATTCAATACGTATGTGAAGAATCTTCTCCTATGTATGGATCTGTAAACCATTGCTCTCCACAACCAAGTTTTTTATTGCATACTCCTATTAGACAATATCAAGATCTTCGGAAGTCGGAGCCACTAGAACTGACTCAAACCTATTCAGTACCACACGAACAACACTGTTCTTATCCTTCCATGTTGCACTCTGCTCAAACGGGACAGCAGCACAGTGTTATTAAGCAAGAAATGACGTATAGAGGTCCAAAACCAACAATTCCACATTTCAGTCATAGGGATCCCAGTGAGTTTGCCCGTCTCAGATTAGCTTTGATGAACCTACTGCCAGAAGATGCCACCGAGCTCTTTAAATATCAGGTGTTGTTGGATCATCTGAAGCTAGAAGAGGCACGTCTAATAGCTGATTCATTTCTGAACTCGGTTATTCCCTACACAGACACAATGGCAGCATTAACAGAAAGATTCGGACAACCTCATCACCTAGCTTTAAGCAAAATAGCCGCAGTTATGGACTCGCCTGATATTCAACCTGGTGATGCAGCAGGATTTGAAAAGTTTGCCCTTCAGATACAAGCCTTAGTGGGCCTACTCCAAACTTTAGGTCCAAAAGGTGATATCGAATTACATTGTGGCTCACATGTCGCTCGTTTACTAACCAAATTACCTTCGGAGTTGCGATCATCTTTTAGAAGACAAATGTGCTACCAACCAGGCACTATTTATTCCCTTCTGGATTTAGCAAAATGGCTTAAATTTGAATCTTGGTGCCAAAACTATGAAGGCCAGACCAGAGGCAAAGGACACAAGGATCGAGCGATGCACAGACCAGACAACAGAAGAGATATAGGAGCTAAAACCCGACAGACCACTATCTTTCATGGCACAGAGCAATCTTCAGCGTCACCTACTTTGACATCATCAGCATCCGTGTCACAGTCTACAAGTAAGAAGCCTGAGAAGAGCAAAGTTTTCTGCCCATACTGTGATAGCACTGAGCATTACCTGAGTCAATGCTCTCAATTTCAACAGCTTAATAAGGAGCAGATAATCAACTGGATTAAAACTAAGAATAGATGCTGGAGGTGTGGACGAGCCCATCAAGCTGCTCAGTGCACACTGAAGAAACCATGTCATATCTGTAACAGGAAGCATCTTCAAATCCTGCATGAAGTAAACGACAGATCACCAAATGAAGAAACTTGTTTAGTGAGTTCTATAAGTGAAACTCTTTACCTAGATAAACCTGAAGGCTCCAGCTGTGTCCTCCTTAAAATAATCAAAGTTCGTCTACAACACCAAGATAAAGTTTTAGACACTTATGCTATTCTTGATGATGGATCAGAGAGAACAATCCTGTTATCTGATGCTACCCAGAAACTAGGTCTGAAAGGAGAACCAGAGGATCTAATACTAAGGACTATTAGACAAGATGTGAAGACACTGCATGGTGCTTCAGTATCCTTCAGAATAGCTTCAGTTTCACAACCTAAAAAGAATTATCTTATCACAAGAGCCTTTACAGCTGATCAACTGAGTCTGGCAGAACATTCATACCCAATAGCAGACCTACAGCAACGATACAATCACTTAAAGGGTCTTCCACTACAACCTGTTCATAAAGCATGCCCTCTCTTGTTAATTGGAGCTGATCATCCACACTTGATCACCCCTATTGCACCTGTGCGCCTTGGACCACCAGGGGGTCCTGCAGCAGTTAAGACCAGATTAGGGTGGACATTACAAGGTCCAGCACAACTACTTAAGGAGAACCTGCAACCACAGCAATGCCTTCATATTACCCTCACCCCTTTAATGTCTGAACTTTTCAGAAATGTTGAAAGACTCTGGCAAACAGACATCATACCTTACAGAAATGAGAGACTCCTAACAAGGTCTAAACAAGATCAAGAGGCCATAGATCTACTGCATGCGAAAACGATAAAGGTAATGGTAGATGGTGTAAACCGTTATGCCACACCACTGCTACGCAAGAAAGATATGCCTTGTCTACAAGCATACCAAGAAGCTGTTATGCCGAGTTTGCGAAGCATTGAAAGACGTCTGTCAAAGGACTCTACAAAGGCAGCTGCATACAATGAAGAAATTAAAAAACTGGAGGAGGCTGGATATGTTATTAAGTTGCCAGCAGAAACAATCACCTCCTCTGAAGAATCTTGGTTTATTCCTCACCATCTGGTTCAGCATAATGGTAAGAACCGGGTTGTATTCAATTGCTCCTTTAAATATCATGGACATAGCCTGAATGAATACCTGCTCCCTGGGCCAGCCCTCAGTCCGTCCCTATTAGGAGTGCTCTTACGTTTTAGGGAACATCCTGTAGCAGTAGGTAGCGACATCAAAGGAATGTTTCATCAAATCCGCCTTTTACCTGAAGATAAACCTCTTCTCCGTTTTGTATGGCGTAATTTGGAAAGTAGCATTTCCCCCCTTATCTATGAATGGCAAGTACTTCCCTTTGGCACCACCTGTAGTCCTTGTTGTGCAATTTTTGCTCTTCAACGACATGTAATGGACAACACTGAATCAGGGGATGAGATCCGATCCTTAGTTGAAAGGAACTTCTATGTAGACAACTATTTGCAGAGTCTACCATCGACCCAGAGGGCAAAGCAACTGATAGACAAACTAAGAGATCTTTTGTCAAATGGTGGATTTGACCTTCGTCAATGGACTAGCAATTTTCCCAAGATACTAGAACATCTGCCACAAGAAGCTCGTTCAATCAGTACAGAACTCTGGTTGTCTCAGGATCGATCAGATTCCACCGAATCCACTTTAGGCTTGAAGTGGCATTGTTCCTCAGACACGTTCAAGTACAAGTCTCATCCAGTGCAGAAGACAACTGTTACTATGCGCCACATATACAGAGTACTCGCCAGTCAGTATGATCCTTTGGGGTATATTCTTCCATTCACCACACGTGCCAAAGTCCTGGTCCAAAAATTGTGGGATAAACAAAGAGATTGGGATGACCCTATGTTGCCTGAAGATCTATTAAGAGCCTGGAATGAATGGGAAGGAGAACTTCACGCTCTGGATAACGTTAGTATCCCAAGATGTTATACACCTGTTGATATGGACTTATTTCCTATTACCAGACAGATTCACATATTCTGTGATGCCTCTGAACAAGCTTATGGGTCCGTTTCTTACCTAAGAACCGAAGATAAAGATGGTAATATTCATCTTACCTTCATTATGGCCAGATCTAGAGTTGCACCAAAGCGTCGACAAACCATACCAAGACTAGAGCTATGTGCTGCATTAAATGGAGCACAGGTAGCTAAACTCTTAGAAAATGAGCTTACTTTAATAATAAACCAAGTGGTTCTGTGGTCTGATTCCACAACGGTGTTATCCTGGCTTCAGTCTGAATCCTGCCGCTTTAAAGTATTTGTGGGAACCAGAATAGCTGAAATCCAAGAATTAACAGATCGCCATTCTTGGAGGTATGTGGACTCCAACAGGAATCCAGCAGATGATATCACACGGGGTCGAACACTAGCTGAATTGTCTGTACCACACAGATGGAATCAAGGCCCATCATTCCTTTTTAAACCTGAGTCAGAATGGCCAGTAAGGCCAAATATTACGGTTCCAGAAGTTGAAGCAGAGCAACGGAAGAGTGTCTTCTGTGGTAGTACAGTGACGTCTCATCTAATTCCTAACCCTAAGGAATACCATACATGGATGGAATTAGTAGAAGCTGTAGTTCAAAGCAGGAGTGACCAAACCATTCCTACCGCTGAAGACTATCGAATGTCAGAATTTCTTATCTTTCAAAATTCACAGTTAGACAGTTTTCCTGAGGAATATATGTTGCTGAAGAATGGAAAGCCTGTTCCTGCCACCAGCCGACTTCTTACTTTAGCACCAGAGTTTGACACATCATGTCAGCTTATCCGAGTTGGAGGGCGATTGCGCCGTATTGAAGAGATTGAGCAGTCATCAATTCATCCTATTGTTTTAGACCCTCACCATCCAGTCACTAAATTAATTATTCAAGAATATGATGCCAAACTTCATCATCCAGGTCTAGAGAGAGTGTTTGCCGAATTAAGGAGAAATGTCTGGATCCTAAGAGGCAGAGAAGCAGTTCGCAAATTCCAACATACTTGCACCGA
Organism: Erpetoichthys calabaricus; assembly: GCF_900747795.2. NCBI lineage: Eukaryota > Metazoa > Chordata > Cladistia > Polypteriformes > Polypteridae > Erpetoichthys > Erpetoichthys calabaricus. The sequence continues at coordinate 279,729,535 of NC_041395.2, forward strand.
TTGCCGTAAACAAAAGGCAAAGCCCCTTATCCCTAAAATGGCAGACCTACCCCTATCAAGATTGAGGCTTCAAAAACCTGCTTTTTTCAGCACTGGCATGGACTGCTTTGGACCATTTCAGGTTAAGATAGGTAGGCGTTGTGAGAAGAGATGGGGCATTATCTTTAAGTGTCTCACTACCCGATGTGTGCATTTGGATGTTCTCAATAGTATTGACACAGATTCCTTCCTAATGGCACTCCGAAGGTTCATAGCTCGAAGGGGCACACCCTACGAGCTATTGTCTGACCAAGGCACAAATTTCCGTGGTGGAGAGAGGGAGTTAACAGAAACATTTTCCACCCTTAGTTCAGAGCTTCAGAAATTGCTTGCAAAGCAAAAAATCAGTTTCCGATTTAACCCACCAGGAGCACCACATTTTGGTGGCGCATGGGAGAGAGAAATTCGGTCCGTGAAGCAGGCCCTTTACACCACAATAGGTTCACAGTCGGTGTCTGAAGAAGTGCTTAAAACCGTTCTCATTGAAATAGAAGGAATCTTGAACAGTAAGCCTCTGGGGTATGTGTCATCAAACATTGCCGACTTGGACCCAGTTACACCTAACTTCCTACTGATGGGGCGGTCTGATAGTTCTCTACCACAGGTTGTCTATCCCGTTAATGAGCTGATGGGGCGGCGGAGATGGAGACAGAGTCAAGTGCTTACTGAACAATTCTGGTCAAGTTTTGTTAAATACTATCTACCCAGTTTACAGGCCAGACAGAAGTGGCATAAGGAGCCTGAAAACCTACTAGAAGGGATGGTAGTCATGCTCATTGATCCTCAGCTTCCTCGAGCACTTTGGTCAATAGGCCGAATTGTTAGAACCTTCCCCAGCCCAGATGGTCATGTAAGAGCTGTAGAGGTGAAGGTGAAGGATAGACTCTATACTAGGCCTGTTGCTCGTCTTATTCCCCTTCCAGACATTCAACATCAGGACTCTGATATTAATAAATCATAAGTTTAATAATATTTTTTGTTTGAAATAAATAGCAAATATGCATAGCACATTTGGGGGCGGCAATGTTAGAGAGGTATCAATTATAAAGAGCCACGGATCACATTTAAGGGTGCACCTCCCAGCATGCATGAGTGTGTCTATTATGGGATGTTAAAAAGTGAAGAAGGTATGGCATCACGGAGACTGACCTGGAACAGGCAGAAGAGTGCGCAGAATTCCTGGGGCCCCGCTCCATTGTATCGTCTTCAGTCGAGAGTGAAAATGGGAGCGAAGGCGCAAGTGATACAGGTCGCGAGGGATCGCCGATTACTGAGGATCATTCGAGACTAGAAAGGGCTCTGCAGGACGTGCTCTCATCTACTCATCGCGAGCCTGTAACAGGAGCTGCATTTTCACTTGCGGAGCACGAAAGCAGAAGCGAACTGTCCGAACTGAAAGAGATGATCGCTACACAGATAGCTACACAGAAAGAGATGAACACTACACTGGCCACTGCCATGGTTACGGCCATGAAGGAGCTTAAGAAAGATAACACAAATGATCTTAAGAAGGTGGCCACTGAGCTCAAGAAGGATAACAAAGATAAGGAAACGCGTCTATTTGAACGTTTCGACGTGAACTTTAAAGGCATGTTGGAGAAATTAGTGGAACACATTGAAGAAACTAACTCCAAACTGAAAAGGCTTGATGATCATATTAATGACGTTTCAGACCAGCTGGAAGACGTTAAGCAGGGACTCACGGCTCGAGTGGAAACAGCGGAACAAATGGCATCTAACGCCGATGAAAAAGCCACAGCTGCGAACTCGGAATACAAAAAACTTGGAGACAGACTTGCAGCCCTGGAGGATGGGTGCAGAAGAAATAATATAAGAATTGAGGGTATACCTGAGAAACGAGAAAGCTCAAGCCCAGTGAAATTTGCAGTAGAATTACTGTCTAAAATAATTGGAGATGACTTTAAACTCGACAATGAGATAGCCACGGCTTATCGCACAAAGATACCAAGCGCCTTTAAATCTAGGTCTTTTATTGTCCGCTTCGAACGACTAAGATGTAAGCTTGATGTGATGGCACTTCTCAGACACAAGCAAGAGATTATATTCGAAAATAATCTTATTCGTATTTTTCCCGACTTCTCACCATCAACAGCTGCAAAACGCAGATCCTACAACGACATTAAAAGGATGCTACGGGAAGCCGATATCAAATACAGCCTCTTGTATCCTGCCAAACTGAAAGTGGAAGTTCAAGACGGACATTATATTTTCTTCAGCAAAGAAGAAGCTGAAAAAGAATTAAAGAAGCTGTTTCCGACACTTTTTTTGAAAGTTAATTAAAATTAAAGAGCCGTATTCTATCAAGGCACGGGAAAGACCCATGATCTGATCGCTGGATCCATGTTTAAAGAGACTGGTATTATAATTATACATCTCTTATTCTCTTTTTTTAAATTTTTTTTTTATCTGGACTTTATATGTTATATGTTTATGTTTTAATCAGAGTTATAGAGTTATAGACGTGAGTGTGAAAATGTGGAAGTGATTAAAGTAGGATTTTTGATTTTTATTTATTTATTTTTTTATTTCTTTTCTTTTTTTTTTTTTTTAATTTATTTATTTATTTTTTTTATTTTACTATACCTTAAAGTAGACTGTTTAACTTCATACCCTTGGTTTAATGCTTGTTCTACTATTTATACAATTACCATTATACTATTACAGTATGAATTACCAGGTTTATCCTGGACTAGTTTTTAAAATCACTCCCAGGGTTGTTTTTTTTTTTTTTTTTTTTTTTTTTAACCTTAATATCTTAACTTAAAAGCGCTGAAGATTATTTCAAGATTAAATATTGTTAATGAGAACATTTTCGGCAGATAGTATTAAGGATTTAACTGTAAAAGATATCTCTGTTTTAATTCTGTAACGCCGCTGCAGGGTGGGGTTTGTTTTGTTTTGGACGTGCTCTGTCTCTTCGTATGTCAGAGGACTGGAACATCGCGAAGTGGGGTCTAGCCTCATGTGGGGAGGCAAAATGGGGGGGGTGGGGGGATAAAGGGGGGAGAGAAGGAGAGCAGGTTATATCTAATCTATTCTTATAATCCTTATAATTATAAATATCAATGCAGCAACAGGCTAACATGCAACAACTCCTGGGGAATCTTGAAACTAAGATTAAAACTGCCATATTACCAATTAAAACTATAAAATGACATTAAAAACTCAGAATCAATGTCTCCATGATGGGACAGTTAACTTTGTGAGCTGGAATGTTAAAGGCCTGAATCACGAATTAAAGAGAAAGAAAGTATGCTCTCACCTAACAGGCTTAAACGCTAAAATAGTATTTTTACAGGAGACCCACTTACTAACCAAGGATCAGTTCAGATTACAAAAAGACTGGACTGGCCAAATGTTCCATTCTAGCTTTATAAAGAAAACTAGAGGGGTGGGAATTCTCATACATAGAACAGTTCCATTTGTAGCATCAGAGGTAGTGTCGGACCCTGAAGGGAGACATGTGATGGTCATGGGCAACTTATATAACAGTAAAATGATTTTGATAAATGTTTATGCACCCAATGTTGATGATAAGGAATTCATGCAAAATCTATTTGCATCCATTCCCAGTGTGAACACTCATAAAATTATAATGGCTGGGGACTTTAATTGTGTTTTAAATCCACTCTTAGATAGGACTCCTGTGACAGGGGGGACGACATCTAATACTGCAAAGATAATTACACAGTTTTTAAATGATCACAACTTATCAGACCCCTGGAGGTTTCTTAACCCAAACTCAAGAACATACTCGTTCTACTCACCAGTGCATTATAGCTACTCAAGAATTGATTATTTTTTTATAGATAATAATTTCCTGCCTACAATTAAATCATGCAAATATGACACAATTGTTATCTCTGACCATGCCCCTCTAGTCTTGGAGCTAAAATCAATAAGCCCCTCGTACTCACCTCGCAGATGGCGTCTTAACCCTCTTTTATTGGCAGACGAGAACTGCACAGAATTTATATCCAAACAAATCAGCTTCTTCCTAGAGACAAACACGTCTACAGAGGTTTCTGCAGGAACACTCTGGGAAACTCTAAAGGCCTTCCTAAGAGGCCAGATTATTTCATATCTTTCCCATAGAAATAAATTAGAAACCAAGAAAGTGTCAGAGCTAAGAAATGAAATTACTAGAATAGATGAAGAACAAGCCAGGCGTCCAAGTGAAGCTCTTCACAGGAAAAGGCAGGCCTTGCATACAGAACTTAACATCTTAACAACTAAAGAAACTGAACAACTTATTTATAAGTCTAGACAGCATTACTATGAACACGGAGAAAAAGCTAATAAGCTTTTAGCTCAACAAATTCATAAACAAGAAGTTCACAATGCAATACCAGTAATCACCAACAAGAATGGAGAAGAAATCATCGACCATAATAAAATAATGCACACATTTAGAGATTACTATAAGTCTTTATATTCCACTGAGCTCAAAGAAGACAACACGCAATCTAATGCATTTCTGGATAATTCACAAATACCACAAATAGATGCTTTAAGTGCTGAGGAACTAGATAAACCTCTAACGCTAACAGAATTACTAGACGCTATAAAGTCATAACAAAGCGGGAAATCATCAGGCCCTGATGGTTACCCCGTAGAGTTTTATAAGAAATTCTCCACTCAGCTAGCTCCACTCTTATTGGTAACATTTACAGAAGCTAAAGACCACCAAATACTACCTCAAACATTTCGACAAGCATTAATCACCGTCTTTCCTAAACAAAATAAGGACTTGTTACAATGTGCATCATATAGACCAATTTCACTCCTGAATAATGATGTTAAGATACTCTCAAAAATCCTAGCTAGAAGGATGGAGAAAGTGCTGCCCTCGGTAATATCACAAGATCAAACTGGATTTATTAAAGGCCGACATCTATCTTCAAATCTCCGACGCTTGTTTAATGTTATATATTCACCAGCAAAATCAAACACCCCAGAGATATTACTATCATTAGACGCAGAAAAGGCATTTGACATGATCGAATGGAATTACCTTTTCACTGCATTGGAGAAATTTGGGTTTGGCCCGAATATTTGTGCTTGGATTAAACTACTGTATACCAGTCCAGAAGCTTCAGTTTGTATTAATAAAATTTGCTCAGACTACTTTAAACTAGAACGTGGTACCAGACAAGGATGTCCCTTGTCGCCACTGTTGTTTGCAATCGCTATTGAACCACTGGCGGTTCACTGCCGAAATTCTCATCAGATAAAGGGGATTGTCAGAGAAGGACTGGAACAGAAAATTTCTCTATATGCAGATGATATGGTCTTATATATATCGGACCCAGAAAACACTGTCCCTGCTGTTTTAACAGCACTAACAGAATTTCAAAAGATATCTGGTCTTAGAATTAATCTGAATAAAAGTATACTCTTTCCAGTGAACTCACAAGCATATAATATTAGATTAGACACCCTACCTTTTACCATAGCAGATCAGTTTAAATACCTAGGGGTAAATATCACAAGTAAACATAAAGCTCTTTATCAACAAAATTTTGGCGTCTGTATGGAAAAAATTAAGCAAGACTTGCATAGATGGTCAACCCTTCATCTCACTCTAGCCGGAAGAATTAACATTGTTAAGATGAATATCCTTCCTAAACTTCTCTTTTTATTTCAAAACATTTCAATATATATCAATAAATCGTTTTTTAAACAGTTAGATTCAATAATAACCTCATTCATTTGGAACTCTAAACACCCACGTATCCGAAGAGCGACCCTACAAAGACCTCAGGCAGAAGGTGGCATGGCTTTACCTAATTTTCAGTTTTATTACTGGGCAGCAAACATACAAGCCATAAAAACCTGGACACAAATAAATGCACATACACAGGCTTGGTCTGCAATAGAAGTAAAATCCTGTAGTACTTCTTTATATTCCCTGCTTTGCTCTCCAATAAATGAAAGTTATCGCAAATATACTAATAACCCAATTGTGCTTTACTCACTCAGAATATGGTACCTAATTAGGAAGCATTTTAAGATGGAAAATCTTTTATCAGTGGCACCTTTGCAAGGGAACCACCTCTTTCAACCTTCGCAAGTATATCCAGTTTTTAATACCTGGAAAAGTTTTGGGATTAAAATGCTCAGAGATCTTTATATAGACAACATATTTACATCTTTTGAACAATTACGTTCAAAATTTAACCTCCCAGCTACACATTTCTTTTACTATCTTCAAATTAGAAATTTTGTTAAACAGAAATTGCCCGATTTCCCCCACCTTGCACCCTCCACAATGCTGGAAAAAATACTGCTCAATTCCAAGGAAACAAACACTATTTCCGCAATATATAAAATCTTATTAGAGTCCCTACCTTTCAAAGATCCAAGAGGACATTGGGAAGAAGATCTCTTAATCAATATATCAGAAAAGGAGTGGAAGGTAGCAAAGCAGAGAATTCACTCGAGTTCTATATGCGCAAAGCATAGAATTATTCAACTAAAAATTATATATCGAGCTCATCTGTCTCGCTTAAAACTGTCCAAAATGTTTCCAGGCCAGGATCCAACCTGCGAGCGCTGCAACCAAGCTCCTGCCTCACTGGGTCACATGTTCTGGGCCTGCACCAAACTAACATCATTTTGGACAAAAATTTTTAAGTGCCTCTCAGACAGCCTTAGTATCACAAACCCTCCTAACCCACTAACAGCTGTGTTTGGTGTCCTTCCAGATGGACTTGAATTGGAGAAGGACAAACAAACGGTGATTGCATTCACTACACTCTTGGCACGCAGACTTATTTTGTTAAATTGGAAGAATCCTAATTCTCCTCTTATAAGTCAGTGGGAAACTGATGTTTTATATTATTTGAAATTGGAAAAAATCAAATTTTCAGTTAGAGGATCTGTACAAAATTTTTTCAAAACTTGGCAGGATTTAATCAATATTATTTTAGAATAAGAGAATTAACTATTATTGTATTTAACTCCCTTCTCCATCTCTTATTTATATAGATATTTACTTCTCCCCTTCTTTTGTCTAATGTTGCCTTATTAAAAAGCTTAAAGAAATTTTCCTTTAGCTAAGCTCTCCTTCTCAGGGATGGGGTTTGATTTGTTTTCAAATTTGTTGGGTTATAAATGGATCTGTTTGTATGGAATGATTACAATGAAAATTAATAAAATAAAAATATAAAAAAAATAAATAAATAAAAAGTGAAGAAGGTGTCGCAATAGTCAATCCACAAAAAGAAACATTTATTTGTTTTAAGTAAGAATCAGCAGTGTACCGAGTTAAGATAAGTGTGCGTTGATGACCAGAGACCACACACACAACTACAAATACACCTATACCTATTCGAATGCAGGTGTATATCTCCAAAATAAATAAGTTCAATTTCAAACTAAGCTGCTGTGTGGAATATTCTGCATCATTTGCCAGTGTCCTGACCGACACTCCGGAGTGAACACTATAAGTCCTGAACATACGAAAGATAAAGTGGTCCTTTGCTACACAGGCTTTGCACACCTTGATGAGTACCACAGGCATAATACCACAAAGATATTGAATGCTGGATGGCAAGTCATTTTCTCCAGCTAAATGAAAATTTAAAATTTGGTCCTAATACAGTCATTAGCAGTTTTCCCCTTATATCAAATCATATGCAAAAATATGTAGGTCATTTTGACTCTTCCCTCTATTTTGACTACGAGATAAATGCTTTGGTCAAGGGTAGTTTCTTCCATCTTAGAAATACAGTTAACATTAAACATTTTCTATCACCTAAAAACCTGGAGACAGTTATCCATGCTTTTATCTTTAGTCATTTGGACTACTGTAATTCACTGTTATTTGGTATCAGTTAGCCCTGTTTAGCTGGCACAGCTGGTTTAAAATGCGTTAGATAAAATTACTAACACACACCTGAAAGAGGGAACACCTCACTCCTGTGTTAGTCTCTCTTCGTTGGCTAACTGTTAGATATAAGATTGAGTTTAAGGTGCTTTAGTTTGTGTTTGAAGCCCTAAATAGCCTGACTCCTCATTATTTTTCAGACCTTCTTTTCAAGCATTCCACCTCCAGTTCCCTCAGATTCTCTTCTCAATCTCTTCTAGCTGTACTACATTCTTGTCACATACAGATGTGATCAAATTTTTTCAGTGGATACCCCAAAATTTTGGAATGTCCTACTTTTGGATGTTAGATTTCTCCCAATGCTCTGAATCACACCTAAATTCCCACTTTTTCACTTTAGCTTTTGAGGATGCAGTGTAAAGTATTTGCATATGATGTCTGATGATGGGAACATATCCATTGGTTCAATTTAGTGTTGACGTAATGTGATGTTTTCAGTATTATTTTTTTGTTCATATTATCTGTTACATATGGTCTTAACTCTGTACAGCACTTTGGTGAGCCACATTTGTTGTTTTAAAGAAAAAAAGAGTACAAGACTATATAAATCAGATATTATATTAATTTAATCTAAATGCTACAGAGCATGTTAATGGCATACTCCACACAAGAACAGAGCATCACCATGCCAGACAATACTTGTGTTTATAAAGCAACACCATGGTGGGTGCAAGACATGAAAACATGCTGCAAAGCACAAAAGAAAGCAAAAAAATCACTCCATATGGAGCTTCCTTCCTATTTGTTCAGTAAAACTTGGTTAGAACTGTCCATGCCCAAGTCATCCACAGTGATCGAACTTGAAACGTCCAACTTTGCATGACATCTTCTTCATGGTTAATGCCAGTGCAAGTCCCACTCCTACTGCTTGATACCTGAATTCTTTTATCAATGTGAGGGTCTTCTGATGCAACATCAGATAGGAAATCATGTAATTCCATGGTGGAAGGCAATTTCAGGAATTTTGTAATATGTATAATGTAATTTTTTGAAAAAGAAAAAGATTTTGAAAATGATTGACTCTACTTTGTAATTATCAGTGGTCCAACTTGTGGATGTACATAACACCAGAGCTGACTAACCAGATATGAAACACAGTTATACTCGCTAGGAGGTTACCTATCCATCAAAATAAGCTATTCCGATCCTTCTTGATCTACCTGTATGTATATTTTATACAAAAGAGTATTTTTTCCTCTTTAAAAAACTTAGCACTGGGTGGGCCTAGCAGTCTGATTGGATGGCCACAGCCCCCTCACTCCTACCTACAACAAGAAGTACTTATGTAGTTGGGTGATTTATATTATTACAGAATGTGATTTTAATTAGGTAGCCATGAGGAAACAATTGTATTATAGCAGAGCAGAAGAAAACAAGGTATATATAACTGCAAAACCTAACATCACCATTTAGGTACAGATTCCTTTGCATTCCAAAGGTTCCTCTTCCTATTCACATTCCTTATCTCTGAGAAAGTATTTTGTCAATTGTCTTTCTCATAACCATTTCGGTTGGTATCACAGAACAAATTCATTTGTGTTCCTTCTGGATAATTTTATCTCCCATTTTGATTCCTTGAAAATGAGCTTTGTTTATAGTTTCTAGATATTTTTGACGTAATTATAATGATGTCATCTGTTGTTTATCCTTGTGCTTGGTAACCTAGGATGTGGTCCTATTGCCAGGAGAAACTGCACATGTGGCAATTGATGATTGATGTTAGACACCACCTTATTTCAGACAGACTGACTGAAATACGTGTAAGTCAGTAAATATTGCCTATGCTCTTTAAAATAAAATAAAGGCTTCTAACAAAGCAATTTTAAAAATTAAGCATATTTAAATATTTCATTTTACTGACTATGCCCACTTGCTGCGATTACTGGTCTATCCTTTTATGAAAGTTTGCTTGAATGTTCAGTATTACAGTTTATGCTTAGCACATTTTTATTCTCTTCCACACAAAAAAAGGAAAAAAGTTTGTGGAAGAAAACCCTTGGTTATCACAGTATTTGTTTCACATCCATCTTTTGTAGGACAAACCCAGCAGCTGTAGCACTTCCATTCTCCTTTTGGTGGCACTGATAATGATTAGACATCTCTGTTGAAGTATTGATGATACATCTCTTCCCTAATGTCTTCTCTCACACTGTTCTTGGAATACATACTGGTTGGTGTGTGATAACCCACCATTTAATATGGTACATATAAATAAACTTTTTCTTAAACTCAGTGATTTTCAACTAAAGATACTGCAGAAACTCAATGATGAAAATGGTTTCAATTGAAGTTTTCCTTGAAGGTGAAACTTACTGCAAAAATATTACTTAATTTTATAGCTTCATAGATTTATAGATTTGTTACTGTCACATATACAGAATACAGTGAAATTCTTATTTGCTTGCGCTAATCAACACATTGCCACACTCTGGCACCATGATTAGTTATTATAATTATTAAACATTTTTAACAATTCAAGAGATAAAATAGTGCAAAGAGTGGGAGTGAAACAATGGAATGATTTGGATTTCAAATTCAGGTGCATATTTAATAGTGATTTGAGGCTGCTGGTGCGTTAAGACAATACTAATGTCAGTCAAAGCACAGTGCAGCTTTCCCTTAAACCTCTAATCATCCGTGACATTTATGGATTGTTTTGTAGTTTATATGTTGAGGGAATGAGAGTGGGAAAAGTAAGAGAAGCATGTGGAGCAAGCCAGGAGTTACTGTTTTCTTCTGGATCTGTGATGTTGGACAGACGTTTGTGTCCCTAGCATATCCTGTGATTCCCTGTGCTCAGTCCCATTAGGCATATGTGAACAATCATGCTATTGACATAAACAAGTGCTGAAGTTTATGTAATATCAATAGTATCTTGCATTGTAAGATGTTTATTCAGTATCGATCACAGATCAAAATCAAATTTTGGATCTATAAGTAATACCTGATGGTTATGACCAATTAAACCAGATGATTGATGTCTTTCATAAAGAATGTTGTTAAGGAAGTAAAACTGCTGATGCTAAAATTTAAAGATGGAGCAAATAAGTAAACAATAAAAAAGTAAACTACTAACCAAAAATGAAGACAGTGAATAAGGAAGAACTCTAATGTGGTCCTTTGTCTCTCATTTTTTATTCATCCATTCCTTCATCCATCTATTGAAACCAATTCAATTGATTTTAAGTGTCATATGGGACCACAGCCTGTCTCAGCAGCGTCAGGTGCAAAGCAGAAGCCAATCCAGAATGGGCATCCTTTTTCTGACCCTGTTTATTCTTTTACAGTTTGATTGTGACTTGATTTTGTCCTGGTGTCACAACTCTGCTGATACATAAAGGATAGATTTCATTAGAACACAGAATATGTTTTACTGAATTACCTAGATAGTTGCTAGACATGGAGATTTTCTAAAAACAGCACATAATGTAAAGCCCTAGTGCTAACCTAAAATGGACACTAAGCACTAAATGTTCTTGTTTGGTCAGGCAAGCTTGGCCTAAATAATTTGCTACCAGTGAGTTCCAGTCAGAGCATTGCTAAAAAGCAAAAAAGATGAGAATGAAAAACACAAAACCTAAAGCACTCAAAAAGAGTAATTAAAGAACAAAACCAAAAGGCACAAAAGAAACTTAAGACTGATAATAACAGTTGTAGTAATAATATCAGTTGGGTAATATTTTGTTTTCTAACACAGTTCTGAAATGCAGAACTTCTAAATTTATTAAGTCCCATTTTGTAGGAAAATAAAGATTGTTGGTACAATATATGCCAGGCATATGTAAACATGTAAACATGTGTACATCTGTGTCTTATACTTGCGTGAGAATGATGAGTATGGAAGTGAAGTCGAAACATCTATAGTCGCTTTGGAATTTAAAAAAGCAAGGAATACTGGGCCAGAAAAATGCAGTAGGAAGAAAATTACAACGTAAACACAATATAATATTTTCAATTCTTCGTAATCCAATTCACAGTCATGCGGGTCAGAAGCTATGCCTGAAGTATCAGGTACATGTTAGGATCCAATCATATCCGTGGCACTAATCCATTGCAGGCCCTCAAAAATAACACAAATAATGCAAATATTTGAAAACAGCACAAAAATTCTTTCAACTTGTTTTTGAAACAATCATTAGTCAATAGTAGACACAAAGCAGGAACTGACCATGAAAGGGATACTAGTCCACTAAAGGGCATAATATCCCTGGCTCAATTTATAGTTGCCAGTCAAATTAAATATGCACTTTTTAAAATGAGACATCCACACTAATTCACTGTAGGCTAATTTACCAATAATCTTAGCATGAGATATAAAGAATAACCAGAGCACTAGGAGAAAACCCAAAGAGACATGGGGAGAATGCATAAACTACACACAAACAATGACAAGGCTTGTCTTAATTATTTTCTCTGGTTAATTCTACAGTGAAAAGAAGATGTAGTTCATTGTATTACCTTTTTTGCTAATTGTTTTATTTCTTAATGAAAAATCTTACTTCAATTCTTACTAAAATTCAAGAAGCCCCCCCAATAGTATACAATCCTAATAGTAATTTGAATTCTTCTACTAAAACATGGTATTGTAGCTGACATTTTTAATTATTTAGAGCACAAATGCTTTGCCAGCAGAAGATGCACTCTCCACATGCTTATTCATTAGTTTTAATTAAACTCTTTAAATTTATTTATGCTGTCACAAACTGATTAACAATTTGCCAGGTGAAATAAGAAAGACCTAAATGCTGTCTGGAGATGCAAACTTCTACTACATGCAGCAAGGGCGACCGAGGCTTTAACAGGCATCAGCTCACATTATGTTCATTTTACAACTGAGAAACTGTGCTATAGTCAGCAAACTTTCCCTGTGTACTCATTATTTCTCTTTAACATTTTTAATATAAATCTGCATTACACAATATATTATCTTTCTCAATGTGATTGTTTCTAGGGATTCCAAATTACTATGCGGTGAAATGATTTATACTTACTTTGTTTATACTGTATGAGACAGAATAAGATTATGTTACTAAATAACAGTATTATTTCAAAAAGAAACATTTTAAAGGTGGTGGTAAACCATAAAAATGTAATAATGTAAATAAATTGATCATGATTAGTTACACTGAAACTAATAAAAGAAGACTTTGTAGTCAGAAGTCAAGCAAAATGACACCTTTTATTGGCTAACTAAAAGATTACAATATGCAAGCATTCGAGGCAACTCAGGCCCCTTCTTCAAGATGACTTCAGGTGAGCCATGTGAAGCACGGCAGGTTTATAAAACTGTGCAAGCAAAGGACAAAGCAGATTGCAAAGACCTGGAGTGGTGTTTGCAGTGTTAGTTCAGTGAAGGAAAACAGCCAAGAGATTCATCTGCAGCTTAAGATAAGGAGGTTCACCTATTCACTTGTAATAGACAGAAGTGCAGTGTTTATCACTGCGCCAACAGACAATGCAGCATGTAACATCCCTACTGCACCACTTGACAACCAAGCCACCAAGAACCCTGCTATGCCCTCATCACAGTCAGCACAACTGCAGTGGGAAAGATAACCCCACTGTTTTTAAGAGCTGTGTGCTGTTTCAAGGACTTGGACGTGGTCACTGGAGACAGTGAGTTGAAGGGAGAGCTATGTAGAAGTGCTGGCAACAGCCAGGCATGAGTCACCACCACTATGAGCTGGCACTCCATCATGCAAATGAGCATCTTGAAAGTCAGCGGCAGGTGTGCCTATGAAACCAGCAAGTGTGCAATTTTTGCAAGCAAAATTCCATCTAGTGTGTCAAAAGCAATCAGTCATTTTAGGAATAGCAAGCCACCTAAAAGAGCCTTGAAAATAGCAAAGGCTCCATTCCAGCTCAACATCAGTGCTACAATATAATCATAGTGTTTCCTTAAATAGTGTTTGGTTGAATAAAAATATTACGGAGCTACAATTTTCAAAAAGTGCTATGGTTACAGAAGTATAAGAAAGAAATTATTATTTTTATTCGGTTTATTGTTTATTTATTTATTTATCCGAGGCTTTGGAAAACATCTTGCATCACCCCAGTCCCAAAGGTATCACGTCCTAGTGAGCTGGATGACTTCCGGCCTGTTGCTCTGACATCACATGTGATGAAGACCATGGAGAGGCTGCTGCTTCACCACCTGAAGCCACAGGTTCAACATGCCCTCGACCCTCTGCAGTTTGCATATCAGGAGAAGGTGGGAGTGGAGGATGCCATCATCTATATGCTACATCGATCCCTCTCTCACTTGAACAGAGGCAGTGGTGCTGTAAGAATTATGTTTCTAGACTTCTCTAGCACCTTCAACACAATCCAACCTCTGCTCCTTAGGTACAAGCTGACAGAGATGGGAGTAGATTCATACCTGGTGGCATGGATCGTGGACTATCTTAAAGACATACCTCAGTATGTGCGTCTTGGGAACTGCACGTCTGACATTGTGGTCAGCAACACAGGAGCTCCACAAGGGACTGTACTTTCTCCGATCCTGTTCAGCCTATATACATCGGACTTCCAACACAACTTGGAGTCCTGCCACATGCAAAATTTGTGGTTGTGGCAAGCGCCCTCTTCTATTACAGGAATGGGACTGCAAGGTGGTGCAGTCGTAGTGTTGCTGCCTTGCAGAAATTAGACAAGGGTTCATGTCCTGGGTCTTCCCTGCATGGAGTTTGCATGTTCTTCCCATGCCCATGTGAGTTTCCTTTGGGGGCTCCGGTTTCCTCCCATAGTCTAAAGCAGGTGTCCCCAACTTCGGTCCTGGAGGGCCCCAGTGAGTGAGCCAACAGAAGACCAACTAAGTCAGGGCCTGAAACTCCAACCAGTTGCTTAATTAGGCTCTGATTATTGTTTTGGTGGCCTGAGCAGATCAGCATTCCTTAGACTTTCACCTTTCTTTAATTATCAGACATTATATGATGGTCATGTTTTGGTTCATTTTGTATCTCATTATTGTTTGGCCGCTAATTAAAGAAAATGAAATAATTAAGGCGTCTGAGTCTTCAAAAGCAAGGTAAGTAAAATTAATTCAAAAGAAATTAATTTGGAGCAAAAACAGGTCACTAATTAAGAAAAAGGCTGGAATGAAAACCTGCAGCCACTGGGGCCCTCCAGTACCGGAGTTGGGGACCCCTGGTCTAAAGACATTATAATAATAATAATAATAATTCATTACATTTTGACAACTAGAAATTGGCCTTAGAGTGTGTGTGATATATGTGTTTGTTTACCTTGAGATGGACTCTGTTTTGTCTGGGAATTGTTTCTGCCTTGCACTTTATGCTTGCTGGAATAGGCTCAACCCCCTATGACCCTGCTCATGATTAAACGGGCTTAGAAAATGGTACGGTACTATCTTAGGAATATTGTTATTATAGGATCATAATCATGACATGTACAAAGTAGAGAAATTCTTATTTGCATGTTCTAATCAATATTCCAAATATTGCCATTTACTGTATTATAGTTCATAATTTGATTATTTAAAAACTTAGTATTTTCTCCAAAACATATCTTTCATTGTTGATTTATTATGAGATAGTATTTGTAAGTTAATTGATGATTTTAAAAAGATCCTGTTTTGGAGTAAGTGTGGATGTGTGTGTGGGTACATAAGCATGTGGGACTTCAGACGGAGGGGTTTCTACCAGGTGTCCGATGTTGTTAGGATGAGATTCATCCCCCGACCTTGAGGTGGGTTAAGAGTTTTTAAGAATTTTAGGTTATGTTAAAGTGAAGCAGCAAGGAGTAGAAAGGAATCTGGATGTTAGTGAGATCTTTATCCTTCCATATGATACTTTGTAATTAAAAATGTATATTTAACTTAACTTGCAGCACAGTACATTTTTGACACTAAAACATATTGTCTACATCATAGATACAATTGATTTTTTGTATTTTAATCTTAAAAGTCAAGAATTGTAATCTCTGGAATAATTGTTTAATAATGTATTTTTGCTCCACCGAGTTTTAATGTCTAATGTTTATATTAGTGATAGTTTATGCTTTCAGCACAGGAAGATGCCCATGTTTTGTTTTATAAATTTTAACATTATTTACTTTTTTAATATATGAACAAAGCCTTTCTTTGACTAACCTTTAACCTAGAGACATTAACGGAGTTCCAATTATAAAACATAAATCTTATTAATATAAAACTGTTTTGGTTTGCCAGTGGCAATGTTTGGTGACCTACAATAATCCCCTCGTAAAATAAGTCACACTGTAATGTATTTTTACATTAGGAAAAGCCACACACTTGAAAAATTAAAATATTTAGAAGTAAACAAAGTGTGAAGTAATGGATAGGTGCTGGTTATGCTCTCTTGAGGTCTGTCTAGTGACAGATGATTTGTGTTTATGAACATTAAGACATAACATTTAACTGTTAGCTGCCACATTCAACATTTAATACTTAATTATTTAGAAAATAGAGTGTGAAAGTGTAATAGGCATGGGCAGTAGTGTGAGAGACAATGGTGGTCCAGATGGAAACTTACCATTTTCTTCCAGGATATCGGGCAGGCTACTAAGCAGATGCTTGAAGCATTTGTCCCCTGAACTTCAAGGAGAGAGAGAGAAAAGAGTTGGCTGGCAAGAAACTATAAGACCACTTGCCCATAGGCAGAGGCACAGTGTTCCCAGGTTGTTTGTTTTTAAAGGCAAGATGCTGAAGGTAATGTTATGACTCACTGCTAGGACACAGCAGATTGTTGTCCTTTTGAGGGACTGGGAAATTAGAACATTGATTTGGTGACATAAACTAGGGATGCAGAGATACTAGGAGCCAATTGAGAGTGTTCTAACCTAGAATCTGTACAGTCAAAAATTGACATGATTAATTCTGGAACTAATTCTAAAATTAACCTAAAGTAACCCTAATATAGAGTTTGAAGCACTCATGTGACAAAGAGAAAATGGTGTGTAGAGTCAAGAAGAGATTTTGGTGGAAAAACCCAATATTTAGTAGAAGATAGATAGATAGATAGATAGATAGATAGATAGATAGATAGATAGATAGATAGATAGATAGATAGATAGATAGATAGATAGATAGATAGATAGATAGATAGATAGATAGATAGATAGATACTTTATTAATCCTAAGGGAAAATTCACAAGAGGCTGGAGTCGTGATAGAGAGGTACATGGAAAGTTAGAAAGATGTTATATTTTAGAGGTATTCCATTAATTAGATCATCTCAGTTTCCAAACTTGTCTAGTGAGGCCTAGTGACAGAACAAGAGCTGGTTATCATCCATTATCTAACCCATATTATACACAGAATAAACATATTGGAATCAAGATACTGATATTTTGTCTAGCACTTTGGATATCTTTATCTGTGATTGCTTTCATTTGTTCTGTCCTCTTGCCTGCCTTTGTATTATTGTGTTTGGACTATTGACCTATTGATCTGTCATGTCTGTTTCCTTGCTGACTTGACTTGAACTGTAATTCCTCTCTTGGTGAACACAGCAGTTTTTGTTGGACATGTTGTGGTATACCCGGACGGCTCTGCTTTTCCTTCTGGAGGATCAGTGTTTGCTCATATCTGGGCAGTGCTTACCTAACATTGTCCAGATTGTGACCATTCCACCAGTCTTACAGGTGCCAAATTAAAGGTAAGGGTTTGATGTCTACCCTTCATATACCATCTTCCTTGCCTTACAGCCCTGGTGTTGCAATATCCTCAATCTGTCTCTGCAAGTTAATCCTCCTTTTCAGGTTTGAAGTATAAAAAAGTTTCTAGTTTCTGATCTATCCTGGCGAAGCAAAAGATTACTTGCAGGACTGTCACTGACAACAGCACTACTATGACATTTCCAATTCACTTTCTCCAAATAATAACTTATTCATCAACACTCAATGATTTTAGACCAAGGTAGAGATTCTGTGTCAACTGGTGAAGTCAGTTCAACAGCTGAAGCTACAGATTGTGCATGTATGACAACCATAATACACTTCTAGCTGAATTCAGTGCTACAAGAACAGCAGAAGAGGTCTTGTACCATTTAACATCATGTGAGGTTAAACTAATGAAGGTTTTCACTAAACTCACCCAGTGGTATGATTCTGAAGATTTTTTAATGATGTTTGGTAGGACTATGACCAGGTATTGGTAGTCAACCATAAAAAGGGCTCATATCATCACTTTAAGCCCCTCCAGTCATTTTTTCAACTTCATACCATAACCTACCCACAAATATGAAGTACTAAAAAACACTAATGTCCCAGAGAAGGGGCTAAGACACCAAGTGTTTGACTTATTAATTCTGGAAAAAAATTGTAGAAATGGTTACAGTCAAAAATTTGTTCCAGAGTCTCCTAATTTCTCTACCCAGGTTCATGCAGAATCACTCCTGGATCACAGTTGTAACACTCCAGGACAATGCAGGCGTGGGTGATGGGCCAGAGCCAGTCTGGTATCGCACACACAGAAGTGCATATTTATAGTTTGGTAATTGTCTTGTTCACAGGGTGAGGGGGATCTTTTATCAGATGGTCAAAATGAGACAGTTTCTTCATAATCTTACAGTCTCCGGCTCACAACCAGTGGGCAGTATTGAGCATTGTGATGCCACAGAAAGATTTACTGAGAAGAGATAAATGATGACATTACCCGGAGAAAATTCCTGGGCAAAGAAAACCATGGAAGATCTTACAAAATTAACTGACTGTCATTGTGGGATGCTCCAGGAAAAAAGGCTTGAGCCTGAGCCAACTAGAACAATGGAGAGAAGGCCGCCACAAAAGATGTAGCACTTCCCAGTGGCCAGAACCAAGTTGGTGACAGAAAACTGGGAGGTCTAAGACTATTATCATAAGAGACATGAATGAGAACAGCTGTTATTATAAATGCAGGGGGCCTGGACACTTAATGCCTCTTTGTCCCCAGCTAGATAAACTTATAGAATGAAGTTGAAGCCAGCATAAACAGTATTATGCACTTTTTGTCTATTCCTGTATAGTTAACCCCTGGTGTGAGGTATTATTATTGGAAAAAAGTCAATTTCTATTTTGACTCTAGGACTGACGTACAGTAACTTGTTTTTAATTCTTTAAATAAAAATACATGCATGTACTAAGACACAACTACCATTGTTAGACTTACCTGTAGAAAGCTGATGTGACCCATTTGTTTTATAGTACTTTCATCTCCTTCTCAAGCCATAATAATAAGCCAAGAGTGGCCTGAAATAAATAGTGGCATCAGTAAACCTAAGTCTCTGTTTACTATAATAAATTCTGTCTGAAAAAAACAAATGGAAGAATGACTCTAGGCATGTGGCTCATGCTTGGCTGGAAAATGGAAGCGCAGCCTACTTTCCAAAAGGATGGTGTCCTCTGCTGTTATAGCAAACAGGTTATGCACTGGGGACGTTACATTTGGAAATTCTGAGGCGAAAGAGAAATACCCTTTCTGAAATTCAGAAATCTTCTCTCAGATAAGAGACTTTTTTCTTTTACTTAAAAGAGAAGAATGAAAAATGATTTACTGTAGCATGGAAGAAATAGAGTAGGCTCAGTAAGCAACCAACAGTCACAAGAGTTCATATCACATTTCATATTAGAACATTATTTATTATCCTAATTGTAAAGGTGAAATGTGCAAGCAGCTCCTCCTTCTATTCCCTTATCATAACAATTTCTTCACTTAGAACAAAGCTATAGAATGTAGAGTCAACTTGGACTCTGACAAAATGAGGCTATGATTTGTTACTTGAGAGGTGGGTAGAGAAAGAGAGAACCTAAACTAGAAAAGCCCAGAGGGGCACACAATTTTATTTTTCAAGGTTTAGAGTGACTTTCCACAGTTGTCACTTATATATACTGTGTTTACTTTATAAATAGTCAAAGCTGCAGACACAATTTAGGCTACAGATTACAGTATATATGTTGCACTAAGTATATCTATATTCTTTTAATTTATATAGTTATATTTGTGTAGGAACAAAAAAATCCCAGGAACACATCAAACCCTATTACAGAAGTTAATATATCTTAGCACATAAGTAGACTCAGGGCAGCAGCCAGTGCTCTTGTAAAAAGAGGCGAAAGGGGACTTGTAATTGTTTGAAAGGGGAAGTATGCTTGTATAGGAATGCTTTCTTAATTAACAGAGTAGGGGATGCCAATGTGTGCTTATGGGGACATTGGCCAAAAAGACCATCAAGAATTCCAAAAGATGATCACATTGCACACGGTTAACTTTTTCCAGAAATTGTGCTGTTTCTTTCTTTTTCTTTCTCTTTTTGTCATGCTGTGTACCTCTGCAACAGTTTTACAAATATTTTTGCCTTTTACATCTATGGAAAGGATATGCTGATTATTGTTTAAGTAATATCCAACATCAAAAATGAATTCAGTTTAGTCTGAAATGCAGGCTCAGAGCACTATGAAAAGTTCATAGGTATATACAAATGCAGACTTTAAAAATTACTTATTACATGATGTGTACACATAAAGACACAGATTTGTTTAAACACACAGGAAACAAATTGGTTTAATACTTACTAACGTAAATGGAGGCCAGCAATATTTCTCCATTAATTAACTGTTGAACTGTGAACAGTGCTGAACTTTGAAAGAGGAAGGCATTTTTAACTAATTGTGTAACTTATCTAGAATGTATTTATTAGTAGGCTCTGCCTGCTTCTCAGTCTTCAGACTGATCCTGGTGGTCATGGGTGCCCCATTTGTAACTTATATTTTAGAACCTGAAATCTCCCAAGTACAGATACACAAGGCTGTGCAGTCAAGAATAAGACTGTACAGACTATTTGAGCATTTTGCCTGTGCTCCAAATTGTTGCAATTTATTCTGACCCTGTAAATCCTCCTTGGCATCTGCATAGATAGATAGATAGATAGATAGATAGATAGATAGATAGATAGATAGATAGATAGATAGATAGATAGATAGATAGATAGATAGATAGATAGATAGATAGATAGATAGATAGATAGATAGATAGATAGATTTCAATTTAAGGAACACTTGCTCCAGCAGGATCATAAAATATATAAAACATTACAAAACAATAAAAAATAAAACAAACTGCAAATTATTATACAGGTGTAAGACCCTGAGCTTTATATAAAATATACACAATACAAGTTTAATAGATAGATTTTGCATGTTCTCTGGTTTTTGAGTTGTGTTTTGTAATTGTCTACAGTTTGAACATTCTCTATACTGGTTTAATACTGGTTCTCAGGTATGCTCTATAATGGACTTGCTTCCCTTGGTTCCCACATTGTGCCTACTGCTACCAAGATAAATACCAGTTTCCTGAAAACCTAACTCAAGAAGCAGATTACAAAATGAATGAATGAACTTGACAAAAGAACCAGCGAGAGCTCTGAATTCATTATTTAACACATGCAGTTATTTATATTATTTGGAAGGGTTGACAAGTATGGTATAAAAGGCAATTGTCTGATAATCTTAAAACAAATAAGGGGATATGTCATGTATTTATACATTTTTTCAATTTGTATGAGACTCATATAAGTCAGAAGATTGGATGACAAATGTTGTTTATTGTGGTTATGTGAAAAAAGCTGATAGCAGAATGACACGGTAGTAGGTAAAGGTGCTTCAGAAAAGTGATGGATTGATGTAACTTTTAGACAGTGCTTCATTTAATAAGACAGGAACAGAAAGAGATTGCAATAGAACAAAACAAAAAAGACACATAATTTCTAAACTGGATAAGTTACTGTATATAAAAATGAAAAACATGGCCATCTGAAATTCTGAAAAACAGACATACATATTGGCAATGAGTGACTAATCCATTTGAAATCCATAATGTCTAGAGTCTGTCATTCACATGAATTGAATTAAAATAAAATACATTTATAATACAGCAATAATATTATATGCAATTATAATGCAGTAATGTGTTTATAGTTTCTAATGATCTGCTATTTCTAATTTTGCACAAGACCAGCCTTCTGATCAAATCTATTGTAATAAAGTGTGTATATTTTGGCTAGAGTTGGTTTTGCTGTCTCACAGCTCCACAGTCCTTGGTTTAACTCCAGGGTCAGTCGTAGTGTTTGTAGAGTTTGCACATTTTGCCTGTGTCTGTTTGGATTTTACTCTATGTACTTCAGTGGTCTTTCCATATCTCATTGACATGTCAGTTATGGTAGTTTGTACATTAAATTGTCCCAATATGAGTGGATGTATGTTGTCATGGACTGCAGATCTGTCCAGGTATGGGTACTTGCTGTACACTGTCATGGACTCAGCATGGGCTCCCTGACTTGCATTAAATTAAACAAGTTTGAAAATGAGTGGCTTGATGTTTTAATGAAAGGTGGCCCAGTGGTTCACTGTCTGGCACTTTTGCACCACAGCAACAGTCGGGCAGCGATTTATGTCAGGTGTGCACATTGTCCTGAGGTCTGTGTGGATTTTTTTTTTCTGGGTACTCTGATTTCCTCTTACATTTAAAATACATGTTAATATGTTTGTTTGCTTGAAATTAGCATGACACAGGTCTTTTAATGAATTGGCAGCTCATACCGGTTTGGTTTAGATTTTGGATTCCCACAGTCAGAAAGTTAATAGACAGACAAAAGCATTGTGACCTGGCAGTTATAGCAGGTAGCTTGACGCTCAGTCTTAATGTTGATTTTCTAATGGCCTGTGCCAATGACCTCCCCCATCTCCGCTCTAATTGTATGAATATATGCATCTATAAATTGTGTTATACTGTATGTGTTAGTGTAACTTTAAATAAATACTAAAGATGAACAATAAATTCTCTTAAGTGTTACTGTGAATTGGATGATTTGCTAAACTTACTCAAAGTGGGGCAAAGGACATATAGGACACATTAGATAATGCAGAGGAGCAACGTCTAGATTTGATTCATTAAGTTCTTCACTAGCCTGTAAAAATCCAAAGCATAAATTTGCGATATTGCCTAATACTCACTTGAATTGAAAAGTCACATGGATGGTATGTAATGTAATGGATCATCTTGTACCACCTCTTTTTTTCTAATTCTTTTTGGTCACTGTACTTTGAGTATTTTTTTTATCCATAGGAGGAAATGCACTTGGCATCTTTCTGCAACAGTTAATCACACTAATGTTTAATATTGTAACTCAGTGAAATACTGGATTATTCAACTTACTAACAATTATTCATCAAAATCTTTAGGTTGATACTCATCTAGTCCTTAAGCATGCTGATGATGTCTTTATTGAGGGTCTCCAAGGGGCACTAAAATTAATTCTTCATGCCAGAAGGTCACAAAGCTGAGTAGTTAGTTTGGATGGAGAGCAAAACGCCATATGGGATTTATTCTATCTTTATATCGGGCTCTGATACTATTTATGTGAAGGCACAAAACATGCTCCATTAATCTCACTTGTTTATTCTCATGGTAAACGAAAAAAATCAAATGTTCTACTGACCCTTTCAGTAAGCTCCCACATTCTCACATATTGTTGGACATTTTCTCAAAGTAGAAAAATAAAATACACATAGGAATAATTTCTGGGCATTGAACATTTCAGAGGCTGCAACAGAGGACAAATTAAAGATTGCTCTCCAAACTGGCAACTGCTTCAGTTTATGGAGAAATGCCAGCTGTTGTTATTGATGAATGGTAAACTAGATCAAAATTAATATTGTAGCCCTTATGAAGATTAGCTTTGTTATAACCTGTAGTCAGTAATGCAATGCAAAGCATATTAGAAGCATCACCTTTATTCCTGTCACAACTTTTGCAAATCTGCTATTTGATATATGTCCTACTTTGCATTTTTAAATAAGATTTTAACCACTGAGTGTGGAACTATCCATGAATTCTTTTGCTTGGACATTTTCCATGTTTTTTTTTTCTTTACAGATTTTCCCTATGCTTGTGTGTGTATTTAACTCAGGTATGCTGATTTGTGACTCAGACTGTTTCTTCCCTGCATTAAGGACATATGGGTCACTGCTCCCCATCTCCCAGAAGATGGCGCTGTTTGCAAAACATTAAGTAAGTAGCAACCTCACTTTAATCATTTAAAGTCTTACTAAAATGCTTAAAGCAAGCTTAATTAAAATGTTTCAAATTTTTCACAGTATGCTCCATCAAATTTCTTATTTGGAAAAATATTTATTTTTTGAGCATGTGAAATTCTTTGCGTGCCTGCTGCCACCAGCTTATTTCCTGGATTGATTGGGTAGGCCCTTGCATCCTGCAGCATTCTAGGCTTACCTTTGCTTAGGGAATCAATTATGTACAACAATTAGGGTTAAATAGGTAATTTATACTTAAATCATTATCATCAATCAGTTATCATTATCACAAAGCATGTTGAGTACTTATGTACAATATGATTATCGCTTTGTCCATTGAAAAAAAATGAAATTTATGAAAGTTCATTTGCATTTCTGCTTTAGATGCTGAGCAGTTGAAGTTCAAATTGAGATATCTTTTAACATTACCCTTTGCATGTTCTACTGTATGACAAAATAATATGTTGATAGGTGTTCATTTTTCATGATTTTTTTCTGGCATTATTCTGCTGCCATTTTGTTATCGCTGGTGCTAGTAGTCTAATATTTTGTGAAACACTGTTTCCCTCCATTGGTAACTAACACAGGGTTTAGTGGAGGCCATAACTTTCCTTGGCCATACTCTAACATCGCTGCTCCTGTGTTTCACAGCTCCTTCCATGTTTCTCCAGTGATCTTTTCTCTGCCATGTTCCCTACAGATTCATGCCAACTCACATCCCTTGTGTGCAATCAGAGGCAATACAATCTGTCCAATGTGATCTGTCCCACACACAAACACAAGCACTCTCTGCACGGCTTCTCAGATTGTCTGTGCCACTTTCAACAGCACCTCTCTTCAGTAGTGTGCGATTACACCAGAATTTTCATTCTAAAACTTCCACAAATCCCAAAGGACGTGCAAGTTAAGTGTCACAGATGTCTGGTCACACTTATAGGTAATCTAACTTAGACACCATTAAAATATCCGACTACGCCACCCAGTTTTATTAAGAGACTGGGAACTCCTGAAATTTACCAATAATAGCACACAGGTTTCTTTAAATTGAGTGGTGAGTAAACACACAATGAAAGACACAACAGTAATTTTAGAAAAAGCAACAGTAAGTTCTATCACACAAGACAATATAAGGCACATTAAAAAGATAAACGAACATAACAAAAACTAAACATATCAGGAATCAATTTCCCTTTTTTTAAAAAAGGAAAATACACAGTCCACCCTCTAAATGTCCGTTAAAAACAAGAATTGGAGGATACAACCTTTAGTGGTGCAGAGTCCAGTTTGTGCACTGTGTTACCCCAACACTTAATTGTTCAGCTGTCCATGGATGCACTCTGTTCCCCGGACACTCGTTCCCCTACAGAAGTTGTGTCAAATTGTTGAATCCCTGTCAGCGTCTCTTCGTTGTTCCTTTTTCTTCCACTCTGGGCTCCTTGTGTTGCTGGGACCTAGGCACGCCTGATTTCTTGTCTGTCAGCTTCACTTGGTCCTTTCATGCGGATTCCCTCTCTCGCTGAACCCACATCCGGCGTCTCTTTGTGGAGCTGTCTCTTCCTCCCTGGAAGTGTTGCCGTCCTTGTGCCTCACGTCGTGCCAGCCATGTACCCTTGTCTGCCTGCAAGCCCCTGTGCTCTGTCCGAGTGCCTTGGCAGCGTTTTCTGTGGACTGTTCCTCCTGCCTTCTGCTGCCCAGGAGTTTATATTTACTTCAGTCCCTGCTGTTGTCAGTCCTGGACAAACAGTTTAATCAATGACACATCTAAATTGCTTGGGTTTAACAATTAATGAAAACACAAGTTAACAAAATGTATGGTTACCAAACATTAATAAGTACAGATATGCTGATTAGAAACCAATATTTCCAAGCCAGGTAAATACAGACATCCTCCAAGGCCAGACTTCAAAGCAGTGACTCCCTTGCAAGACAGCAAACCCCATTAATAAGTACAGATATGCTGATTAGAAACCAATATTTCCAAGCCAGGTAAATACAGACATCCTCCAAGGCCAGACTTCAAAGCAGTGACTCCCTTGCAAGACAGCAAATACCATTAATAAGTACAGACAGCCTTTTAACTTCTCACCCCCCAGTCCCAACAGTGGGTGCCTAATGGAACCACCCAGTGCACAAAAAAATGTAAAGGTGTCCCCCTCTGACATAAGGCTATGTCACATTATACAATTTTTCCAGTGATTTTTAGTCATTGACATCATTTATATAATCGTAGCATGTCAGAGGCCTGTGAAATCAATCGCCTAATCTGAGATGCCCAGTGACTCAGTTCAACTAGTCTGCAACTTGCTCTGATAAAATCAGATTTTGTCTTTAGTTGTAGGGGTGGACTACAAGAGAGCTGACACCCTATGAATGCTCATGTAGAAATACAATGCATACAGTGCAGTGATGAAGAATAAGGAATGCAGGTGTTTTGGACCTCACACACAGAACAGAAGCTCATCTGTCTTATGTGTTGTTTTTTTACTACACAACAGAATGGAAAACGATAAAGGGGTTGAGATTGTCTCTAAACTTGCCATAACTGTTAACCCTTCATACAGAACTAGTTCTGTCAGGCAGCATGCTATGGACTGCCAGGAAAAGGGGAAAGTCTGACTGTGCTTAATGGTTGTCACTCAGTTGATGAATGTGACATGGCCAGAGATTGTAGTTGAACTCACCATACCTGGGAAAAATTCATGTAGGACCAACTCTGTAAGGCAGTATGTTATTGGATACCAGAAAAAGGGGTGAACATGCAATACTCTGGAAATGTGAATCTGTGCTGGAAAGTCATCACAGGGTCATATAATTTGCCATGCCCTGAAATATTAAGTTGTGTAATCTGACATCCTAGTGACAAGATCAGCAACTGCAGTCATCAAGTTTTTCATCCATATGTGCCACTGGTTTAACTGAGAGGCTTTAACTTTATCCCTACGAATTTCTTCCTTTTCACAACCACCCTTGCCATATTGTAACTGGCTTTGTTCCTCCATTCCTCATCTTGATGTCTTACTGCCTTTTATTAACAGGAATATATATATATATATTATTGTTAGAACATAACAAGAGATGTTATGAAGGGTTGGGGCACCAAAGTGATCCCTGTATAATTGAAAGATCTCAAATCAAAAGCAAAACAGAAAAATAAATGTGAGAATGTCCTCTTCAGATGGTAGTCAATATGGACTGCTGAAGGATGTTGGAGTAGCCAGTTTTATGGGCTGGGAAGTGGAAGAGGATGGTTCAGGTGGCCAGAAACCAGAAGTGACATCGTTGGTGGTTGGTCTGTTAATGACCTTTTCTTTAGAGGTAGGAAGAGAAGAGGTATTAATTAACAGTGCCAAACCCTGGTTCAGAGTGTAATTACAGTCTATCAAGCCCTGAAATTTTCCCCTAATCACATGTGTGTGACACTATATGCATACAGTCACACACACAATTTATAGTCACACACGCGAGTTGTGGGAGTGTGTTGAAGACCCCAGACATGAAAAGCTAATGGGGACAGGTTATGTACTAACTTTCATCCAATTCCAGCTTGAGAGTGGAGGAGTAACACCCTGAAGAACAGTAACACCTGTTCTGGGAGCCCAAGAAAGTCTTGCCCTTTCCAGCTCTGGAGCTATATGACAGGCACTGGGCATGCATGGAGGCACACTCGCCTACAGAAGCACTGAATTCCACAGCATTGGAACGAGTCCTTGAGTTCAATATTCACTATTTTTCTTTTCTGTTTTGGTTTTCATTGTTACCATTGTGGCTAATAAGTGGAGGCCTCTTGTATCTGGTGTACAACAGTATATGTTGAATGTATACTATATAAATTACAGTATATGTATAGTATATATACAACATTTGTATTTTTTACATATTTTTAAATATATACATTTTTATTTTATACATATTATCTCCTTGGAAACTTTACTGTTAAATAAAGAAGACTTCTCCTTTTATTCTCAATTGCCAATGCATACTGATAATACTGTATTTAATAATAAACAGTTTACTTAAGGGAAGGAAGAACGAGGCACATCCCATCCAGGCACCTTCAAGTGCAACACAGGAACTAAACGAAGTCTGAGAAAAAAGGATGGATGGATGAGGGATGGATATCTAAAACCTTTTAATTAAGATTAGTAAAGTAACTAACATTATTTTTTTTTTTCAGAAAGCCTCTTGCAACAACTTTATAAAATACATTTTGCCTTTTAATTTGGTAGTTTTTCAGTATTAAAATACATCGTGTCGTTTTTGCAGATACTCTGCCTTAAAGTAATGTGAGTGACATCTAGTGTTTACTTTTAACCATAGGACTGAGGTTTAATCAAGTTTCAATTAATCGACTATTACATGTTTGTGGTATTCTGACTAAATACATTCATTCACTCCAATAATAACGTTGTTTTCAACTAGTATGCATTATTTCGATTTCTATAGTAAGGCAAGGTGTACAAAATTGCCTTAGAACTCGAGCACGCTCGAAACACGCTAACAGTGTTTTTGCTCATCCTGTACACAAGAGGGCGGACTTAAAAGTGAGGACAGTTTCAGTCACTGCTTGTTCACGCGTGTTCTTGTTCAGAAGAATCTTACGTAACTGTTAGTAGCGGAAGACGAGTAAAAGAGGGAGGGTTTTTACGTTTTATTATGTAAGGAGCGCATTAAAAGGTAAGGGGTTCACAATGTGAGAGCTATTGGATTCAGCTAGTATCTGCTTTGTTGCTACTGTGACGAGCTGAAATTCATATAATCGCTGAAGAGTCTGCCCCTTTGAAAGCTGTAAATAAACTTGAAGAACCGAAAAACGCCCGTGGAATTTGTTGTAATCATTACTCAAAGCGGCTTCTGTGCACGAACCTTTTAAACGTGGAACACAAATGTGTGATATCACTGACAAGAGGATATCGGTTGCAAATTTGATTAACTAAAGTCTTGAATAACTAATACATCCGTTAACGATTAATATATTATAATTGATAATTCATAGTATGGCTAGTATACGGTTTTCTTTGTCCCTGCATAACATACATCAGTTAAGTGGAAAGAAAAAACTCTTATCCGTTCTAGAATTTTGCACCCAAATTTATTTCACTACCTGCGGTGTCCGCTGTGTATAAAGATATTTGAAGGAAATCGGTGAAAGTCACATTTGTAATCCTTCATCGGTAACTGAGTTTAGGGGTGCTTCTCCGTCCCTTTACAATGGTAAATTTTTATTCGTTTATTTCAGCATAAATAAACTTAATTTGAATTGTTATTGTTTGATCCCAGCTCATTTTATGTGCAAATACAAACGAACTGTTAATGGCACATTAGATAGATAGATGCTTTATTAATCCCAAGGGGAAATTCACAAATTAATTCATTAGATATTCATCAGCGTGTCTATGTATCTAATAATTGATTATAGTACTAGGGTGTTGTACCGTGTTAGCCATTATGAATGTAGTGAAAAGTCAAGCAAAATGACACCTTTTATTGGCTAACTAAAAAGATTACAATATGCAAGCTTTCGAGGCAATCTCAGGCCCCTTCTTCAGGCAAGATGTAATCAATACTATCAAACTAATAATTGATTACAAATTGACCTATTGGGATTGCATAGCTACCAACATGTATGTTTGTCGTTGTAGCTGGTTGGTTCTTATTTGTGCTTTCAGTATGGTGTTGGACAGTTCAATTCAGATAAAGTATGTTGTCACTAGAATGAAAAGTAAACTAAGCATATACAATTTAAAAAAAAAAAATATTTAACAATGAGCTTTGAAACATCCTAACTTGCATGTTTACTGTAAAACAACAACAAACGACTAATATTTATCATACTTCTCAAAGTCTCTAGTGTTTTATTTTGCTAACTTTGGTATTCTAACACAGGGTGGGTAATATTTTTTATTAACTAACTTACTAACTAACCTAATCATAATGAATGTAAATGTTACATTTTAAATGTTATTGTTACTATAAGCTTAAGATATATAATTATCGTGTTACGTCTAGGTGGTTCAATAACTTAACACTCATGTTTATAATTTTTGTAACAGTAATTAAGTGTATCTCTGTGAAATGTAAGTGGACTTGTAACAGTGGATAATTTTTTTTATATGACTGTGGGGAAACTTTTTTCAATCTTGGAGAAGCTGAAGTAGCAGCAGGTTCTCACTGTGGCAATTTTTAAAAATAAAATTAAATTTCTACTTGTCCATAAACACTATAATTACTCCTTGTTATTGTATTTTATGTGTTATCTTACACTTTAAATGTAGGTTGAACCATAGAAATGAGTTAGAATTTTGTAATATTTAGTGTAAAAGAATGTAGTGACTTGTTGCGTTACATCGTATCTCCCTGTGTGTTGAAACCTAAGTACTGTAATAGGCATACACCATGTTTGTTTTTTTTGGTGCATGGGTTGGCCATTTGTTCTGGTATAAAAATATGCACTCGGTCCTATTTCCTTGCTGTGGTGTTTTCCTCTTCAGATAGAACTACCTGTTTTTGCTGCTTTTCATCAACTGACCACTCTTGTAATTAAGGTTTTTTGCTGTGAAATTGTGCAGATGGTCGCTATAGCATTGGCCTGCATTAGCAATTCAGGGCCTTAGTTTACCACTATGCATTTCAATTTATTGTTATTTGTACTCATCCATTGCTATAAACCTCATTCATATGGCCCAAACGGGTGCAAGAAAGTTGCTAACCTGCTGCTCTTGCTGGTGTATAAACATCACCAATTTTATTATTTTTAGACCCTTATTTGGTATTTTTATTATCATTTTTGATTTTTTTTTCTTTCTTACTCCAGCAATCAAAGGACACACAGATATACAGACACACACAGACGCTTGTCATTTAAGGAAAATAAGCTGATTACTTTACTGAAGGCATTTGCTTTCTTTTGGATGTATTCAGTATTAATGTTAGCAGTGCACAATCTGTTGGAATGTACTGTATTTTGTAATGCATGTAGTAATAAAGTGCACTGCATTTTTCATTCCAACAGATGGTGCATTTTACAGCTCCCATACCAAATGGAATATAACAGAGATACAGTAGCTGGACAAACACACAGACTTTTGTTCTTTTTGTTAAGGTGGATGGTTACAAAATGATCTGTTTTTATCAAACAAGCTTGTAACTGGAAAGAAATAAGTAGAAAGATACAGCTTTGGTTGTTAATAGTTTTAAACAACCCTCAGGATTTTATTAAATGTCTAAATAAAGTGAAACTCACATAATTAGGCAAGTTTCAAGGATCAAAATTGGTTATTAACCAATGAATTTATTAAGAGTCATCTGATTATGAGATTTGTTTTAGTCAGTGTCACTGTCATGGACAGCCCTGTCAACTGTCTGCAGTTTCTCAGGATTGGTTATATAGGGTTATTATTTTATTTTATTTTATTTTAATACCTGCTGTACTTTGACTTTTTCTGTTTTTGCTTTTCAGCAATAATGACTTTTACATAAAAGAATCAATGATTTACTGCTAAAATGGCAGCAGATGGTATTGCGGATCCAACTTTATCCAAGCAGTCAAATGCCAGCAATCCATCAACTGTAAGAGGTCAAGAAGAAATTTTGGAAAATGAATCCAGTAAAGAAAATGTGGAAGTGCCATCATCATCATTTTCATTGCATACAACAGAGGCTTCTAAAAAGTCTCAATCTTTACTGCATATTAATAGATATCAGATCCAAACTGTGGAGCAAAGTGCTCAGGCTGCAGAATTGCAGGGTCTTGGAGTGGATGTTTATGACCAGGATGTTCTAGAACAAGGCGTTCTCCTCCAGGTGGACAGAGCCATTAATGAAGCAACTGAAGCTGCAAAAAAAGCTGAAGCAGAGAAGGAGTATCAAGCAGTGCTGGATGACTTAAGGTAACCAATGACCTTGTCAGGAGATGCATAATCATAGGTAGAAAATGAAGATAAATGCATGAAAGTTTGGGACCAAATCACTTCTTTTGTAATTTTTATTATGCTGCTTAAGAGTGATGAAACAATGTGGAGGAATGTTGATGCTTGAATAGCAATGTCCTAAGGTGTATACTGTAATCTTTAAATTCTTAAGCCAGACAACTTGATTTATTTACACAAAATAATAATAATAATTTTAAGTGCTCTTGCTTACTGGACAAAATGCCACACTGAATTTTTGTCTTTCTCGTTTGTCAAATTTCTTCTTCTAGACATTTTCTTTTAGATTTGCTTTTTTATTACTTAAATTTGATTTGTGTTGTGCAGTAGTCATCCTTTCCTCCAGTGAAATACAATTCCTATTTAATAGAAACCAAACTACCTTCAGACAGTAATCATGTGTTGTCATAATTTTTGATAGTTCCTATTAGAACATAATTTTGTAACAAAGTGTTACTTGATAAAATTACTACTTCAGAGTGTGACTGCATCTTTCATTTTATCATTAATTGATGAAGTCTTTTTTTATCTGAACATAGTAAAAAAAAAAAAAAAAGTTTAATATTCCTTTTTTGCTTTACATAAAAAACATAATATACTTAAAAATGCTTGTATATACATAATTTCTGGTTGTACTGTAGCTTCTTACAGCCCTGAATTGAATTTATTGGGTTCAGGAAATGGTCATACATACCTGGTAACATGCAAACATATCCAACCGTCAAAAAACAATGTTTTTTTGTAGTTTCTTCAACAGAGAGTGCTGTAATGGTGTGCTTACAAAATATTTCACATTGTGCACATTTTAAGAGATTACATTTCACAATAAAGCAGTAATATTGAACAAGAAATTAGTAAGCTCTGGCTAATGTAACAGAAAAGTGCCAACAAATTATATAGATATGTTGTTTCATAATGTATTAGAAAATTCATTTTGAAGTATATTTCTATGTGTTGTAGGTCCTCTACTGCCTCTTTAAATCAAGTGAATAGGATTATTCAAACATTAGCTCCTCATGCTGCCAACAGTAAAGACATCAGCAGGAAACTTGAATCTGTAAAACGACAGAAAGAAAACAAGGTAACACATCTGTTGTGCTTCTTTTTACACTTGTGGATTTATTAACAGCATTCAGGTATAAAGATTAGTTTCCACATAGTTTTACTGCTTTAAAAATACAAACTTACGTTTTAACTGTTATTTAATTATTTGCATGACATTTCACTGAAGAGTGTTCCTAATGGCTTCACTTAAGGCTGTATATCTCCTGAAAAGTGTGCAAAATTGGTGTAATAGTTTTAAGTTATCTATTTAGACTAAATTCTAATGTCCTTTTGAATCATATCCAGGAGTCTGGTACTTCCTATAGACTGCCATGCTAGACTCTGGTGATTCTGTAATTAAATACACCAAACTGCAAGGTTGCATCTAATCTGGTAGATGAATAGATAAATGAAAGACTGTTCTCCTTCAGTGTTCTGTGGGAAAAATACGAGTTTACATTATGATATGGTTTTATATTGCTTTCTTGTGCCCAACATTTGTCCAGGAGATCAGAAAATCACTTCAATTAATATCATTGCTCAGGGAAACTGATACAATACTTAAATTTTAAAATCAATTGAAACCATTACTTTCTTGAAGAGGTTCCATGGATGTAGTAGACTTAGAAGACTCTTCAGTCTTTGCATTGTGCTGTCTCGTCCCATAAACAGACAAGACTGATTTCTAGTATAACTTGCTTGGTAGTTGTTTCCTTTTACTGCAGTCAAAATATAATGAGGCGTACATCTGCTACCAGAGTGGTATTATGCCAAGCAAAGATCAAGAAATAATTAATAGTGTATTGTTCAGTGTATTTAAAATGGGGCATGGATGAATATAATCACAGTTCAGTTAGTTAGTAAACCCTTGGGCAGTCAGTGATGCAGCCATTGACTAAAAGTTGGGAGACTTGGTCCAAATCAAACCACTGGGAGAATGGCATTAAAATTGGGTAGTGCTCCCTAGGTTTAAATAATATTGCTGGTAAGCTTATTTGTTGGTAAATATTGAGAATACCTAAGTTGAAATGTCTGGGAATAGAAGTATTTCATATATGTTTAGAGTTTAGAATATTTGCATATTTTGAACATGTGCATCTTTGTAAAACCTCTGCTCTCAGTTCCTTCATTCTGTATACTTCAAACTACCAGGGTTTCAGGGAGAATAGAAAAGACTTGACACTCTGAGAAAACAAAAAACTTAAATAACTGTTATCTTTCAGATCTCAGTAACATGAGTTAACTAAATCTTAATGATCAATTAGTGAATTTGTCATGAGCATGGCGAAAGAAGAGACAGACATACACACGGAGACCACTGCAGCTACTTGGCTCCATGCGTCTGAGAGATGCTTCTGTTTGCTACGATATCTTTCTGTCGTTTTGACCACTGCATTACTGTATGGCATAGCAATAGAAAATAGAGCTTAGATAATCATTGTGGTCTATGCTTATACAATGTGTTAGGAAATGGCACCTATATTCTGGCATGATGTTTGCATTTCCATTTAGACAGCAATGTTAATTTCCTTAAGTTATTTGTTTAGATGTGCAGTCAGAAGGTGGATGCTGTGTAGTCTCGTCTGTGTTTTTACTGGTATCGTTGGGCAGATTTGTGAAATCTATCTCCTCCTGTATCTGGCTCTTTATCATTTCACTTAACAGCAGTCCTTTTCACCTCCTTTTGACAGGGTGTGACACATCATTTATTTCAAATGCATAGAGTACAATTCATATTTTTATGATCATTGCTGCCAATTCTTTCATCCTTACATCGACTCTATCCTCGACATAGCCATTGTAACTGAAAACAGCGATTTCTGTTTCAGATTATGGAGCATTTTGGGCTCTGGAATTTCGGATTAAGGATGCTCAACCTGTATATACATGAGAATATAAGCAAGTGTGATTTAAGGATTTTCTTTACTTTTTCTAAACATGTTTTTCATTAACACACAGCTTACAGAATCAGAAATATTGATTTAAAAAAAGTTCACATTAGTCCATGTCACAACACTGTGCCTCTGCCGGTCAAGAAACTTTCCATGTTGTTTTACAGTCATATGGCTGTGAGATGAAATTAGCCCTACATTGATCTCTGTTGGTGACCCTCCCTTTTGAGGAATAATATATCAGTCCCTTGTCACTGGCTTAGCAAATAATTCAACTTTTTTTTTAAAGAAAGTAATTAACATTGTTCAATTGCAAACCTAATCAAAAATGTCCATCCCTATCCCTGATTATTAGTCTGTTCTTCTTTCTGATTATTAGTCTATTCTTCTTTCAGTGATATTTTTATTATACAATTCCATTGCAGTTCAGTGCGCTATATACTAGTTACAAGTTTAGCACAGTTAGAATACAGTAAGAGTAACACAAAAATTAAAAGGCAATGAAAACAGACATTGAGCCTGTTGTTGGCACTAAAATGCACAGGCTGCAAAGAACACTACGAAAATATAAGAGCCTTAATGAGTGCCAAATAAAACAGCAGCTATGATTATTTAGATAAAGCAGTATTGGCAATTACTCTTTGAAGCATATACTGTTCTAAAAAAATTGAGTCTTCCACTTTGATTTAGATTTTGATACTGAGTTACTGACATATCTTTATGATATTGATGGATAGATCATTTGAGAGTTTCTTGGCACTATTGCTGTGCATCTTTTAGACCTATACTGAGTACTTTTTATGGACGATTCTTAACACATAGGGAGATTAGCAGATGCAAATCTGGTAAAATATAAGACATGCATAACTGAAAACTTGTAAAGTCTTCCATACAGTATATTTTGTTATATTTCAATATTTTAAGCAACTAGGAGGCTCCGCCCCCGGCTTGCTTATCTCGCCAACCCTATACACCAGCAAACCCCATAACCCCCCACACACCCCCTGCCTGCGCTACGCGCTAGCCACTTCGCATGTCTGCCACGCGCGTTGTGAAGAGGGGGGATGAACACACCCCAAGGAGATGTGGTCGCTCCTCCGAATCCCCTTCTTAAACGGTGATACAATTGGGAAACAAATCGAATTTGCTCGTGATCTGCATCATGCGCTGCGCACTTCTGTCATATCACCTATGTCCATATATTCCGTGTCTTTTCGCTTTTACCATATCATCATTATCATACTGAATTTTGATTCTGTGTTTGGAATTACATCATGACAACACAATGTATAACTGCCTGTGGGTGAATATCGTTTCTTTCTCTCTACAAGAAATGTCTGACAATAGCATTCACACAAATGAGACATGATTGAACCGTGTGCATGGTTATGTGGGCAGGACTTTTCCAAATCTCTTTGCATAAGCTTTTATCTCGCGGGGCTTGAAATTTTCTCTGGCGGGATTTCACTTTCACCAAACAACAAATCTTTTAATTCTTGCGGCCTCTTTTAATTCTTACGCCTCTTCATCAGGAAGAAATGCTACTTTTTTTTTTCCCTGATGACAACACGAATTAGACGATCTGCAAGTCTCCGACTTAAAGTTTAAATCCGAACAATATATTCGATCTCTTTTCGCTGTTCCATTATTTCACAGAGTAATAATTTCCGTTTGTTTGCGCTAATGCGATCATGACTATCCTTTTTTGAGACTTTCGAATTTTCATACTTCCATTATCTATAACCTGCTCTGCATGTGTACTGCACCATCCCGGGCATGATTAAATCTCTTGGTGCACAGACTCGTCTCGCGGGACTGAAAGTGTCTCTCTGAGAAAATCACGTCTCCTCTCCTTTCAAGATTTTTTTTTTATAATAAAGAGGTAACATATTATGGTTTTCAAGTAGCTCTATGTTTAAAGAGAAATGAACAACTATAATTTAATACAGATTACTTTTTGTATCATGCTGTTCACTGATTGCAAGCACAAAGTGAAAATATAAGTATAGATTATACGAATTACTAAATACAGAATTGGTATTGGCTTCACACTCCTATGTTTCCTATAGTGGAGTCTGTGCTGGCCATCCTCTCTAATGAGAGAATCTGTCCATCTGATGATTCCAGCACTCTTTTATCCGAGATGACTTTTCCAAATGCAGGACAGCATCCTGGAAGTAGAGCAGTGGCACCAAGTTCCACAATCAGATTCAGAAATAAGATTGGTGGAGTATACTATTGAACATTGTATTCAAAGAATCTGAATGTTGATTTTATTAATCAGAAAACAGTCTGGTTATCAAGCAAAGTTAATTACACTCACACTGAGGACTCGGTGTTCATGATCCAAGGGTTAAAAGGTGCATGTAAGTAAGAATAATTTTAAGATACTGTTAAAATCTAAAATATTGAATTTTAATTAGCGTGATGGAAATCTCATCTCAGTGAATTATAGCACATTGTGTATTGTTAGCATGTGTACTTTGTTCATAACTCTTTAATCACAGCTAGATGATCCATAATAAGAGTTTGGTGTGAGTCCTGAGGGGCAGGAAGAATGTCACCAATTAAGCAGTGATTACAGATTTTGTCCTGTTTTCATTACTTTGTTTATAATCAGCATGTTCCAATAATAAGTTGCCTAGCAACATTTAAAAAAATTTTTTTTTTCATTTGTCACCAGTTTTTATTGCCTTGTGCCATATTTAAATTTTAACATTTTCATATTGTAGTTACATTGATGTCTGATAGTTAGCAGAGAAATGAAAGGAGCTACTCTTCAGTTTTCTTCATAGAGTAACATCATTTATGTTTGGAGGTTTGTCATTGTTTATAGGAAATTTACAATTCCCATGCATCTGAAAAGAGTGTACTGTTCTAATAGATATTATGATGATTTAAAGCCTATCATGTATCCACAATGGAAGATTCTTATTAATATATAAAGTATAAGGAGATAAAGAATATGGCATGTTCTTTTGATGTTAGCAAAGTCAGGGAGTTGTATTCCAGTTCTGCTTTTCCCAGTTATAATGTATGTGATTGTGTTGTGTGTTTTTTTGTATTTGAAAAAAATACCTATGCATTTTTTTAATCTTCCTCCTTTCCTGATTGGTAGCATGTTTTCCTTGCCCCCTATTTATCCTTTATCAAGACCTTCAGCACCGTTACTCCTCTACATATCTTGTCCCAAGGTAGTCGTTTTCCTGTCATCATACCTCTTCAACTATTCTTAAGGCAACTTTGCAGTTCTTCTCCCACCATTTTTCCACACTCAAATGGCTGCACTTCATTTTAAACTTTCTCTCTAAACCTGTTCCTAAGCCCTTCCTCTTTTAATCTCCAACACTTTATCTTTGGTGCTATTTGTTCTGGTTTTTCTCTAATGCTCCCAATCCATCAGCACCACTTTTTGATGTGCAGTCAAACTTTCCCCATTTTTGACCTTCGGATTCTTTGTCTCTTTCAAGTGAGATTTTCAACATATTAGATACTATTTATACACACTCACACAATATAGTCTGAACACATTCCACAATGACTAAAGAGGAAGAAAATTAAAAAGAAAGAAAAACATCTGACATGGCCGTCAAAGTTATGCATTATACAGATGTATTGTTTTAAGTACAAAGGAGCCCCAGTAGTGTTTCTTGACACTCTCAGTGGTAGTGTGTCAGAGAGGGGATGTGCAGTATTATCCATAACAGCAATACGTTTTGCTTTAATTCTGTCCTTCACTGCTGCCACCAGGGATCCAGAGTGTGACCCATAACCAAGCCTTTCCTTTTAATTAGCTTGTTGATTCAGTGGGTGTCTCTTGACGTGATGTTACCAGCCCAGCACATCACAACATAGAAAATCACACTGGCCATCACAGAGTTGTAGAAGATATGAAGGATGTCATTACCCCTATTAAAGGAAAATAGTCTTGTAAGCAAAAGAGCCAGCTCTGCCCTCTCTTATATAGACCCTTTGTGATACAAGACCAGTCCAACCCGTCATTGATGTGGACCACCACATTCTTGAAGCAGTTCACAACCTCTTCATCCTGAGTAATGAATGAACATAGAGGTTGTTTCGTGTGGAAAAAGTCAATAACCAATCCTTTGGTTTTGTTGATGTTTATTTGCAGACAATTCTGACTGACTCCTATGCTGTTCCTCACACTCTCTATTTTCTCCCTACTCTTTCCCATGTCATTTAGATAACCACCAATAATTATGTATCCTATCTCTTGTATCATCCTAATCCCTTCATCCATTTTTGCCCAGAAAGCTTCTTCCTCATCTTCCTGTCTTCTCACTTGAAGATATATAAATGACATTAACCATAGTCTTATCAAGGTTCAGTGTGACACCTGCACACTGGCAAGACTATCCTTAAGATGTGTGGATACTGTTATCCTTGCACACTTTCTCTATTACTCATTCATATAGCTTTATAATAGCTTACAGCCTCCACCCAATTATATTGCCTTATTCTCCTTCAATTTAGTTTCCTGCACACACAACACTCCTACCTTCCTCCTATCCGTCAAATCCACAAACTCTCTTTGATTCCCAGTTATTATCCTAATATTCCAAGCCAGACATGGCTCTGCACTTTCCCAAAGCTGATTGGGCGGTTTCCATTATTCAAGGTTTTGACTAAAGTTTTGCAGCCGGATGCCCTTACTGACACAAACCCTTTCTGTCTGTCTGAGCTTGGGAATTGCACCAAGTTTGGCTGGTTTGCCCCCTTGGTGAGTAGATTAAGGGGAGAGATGAATTTAGGAAAACACTGTTCTTTTGGCAGTACAAAGTTGCATGCAAGCAGTACAAAGTAGTAACAAAGCAACTGATAGGAGATAAACTGCCTCTGTCTTTCCATAAGCACATGAGCATGGGAAAGGCACTATATAAATGATATGTATAGTTATTGTATTGAAATGTGAAAGACCTTTACTCTGTCAGTGTCTGTTTCTCATTTTATACAAAGCTGTTGGTAGGCTTTACTCTTATCTTTCCCCTGAACCACCCAAATGCCATTTTACAAATATATATGGTTTTCTGCTGTAAAGCTGTCATACATCAGTTTATATACATGTTAAGGTTTTTAAATTAGGATTTTTTTTTAGAATTTCACTTACATAATAAATTTCTATTGTGCTTTTATTGTTTTGTGATTTTTAGGAAAAACAAATTAAAAAGCTAAAGGCCAAACAGAGAAGAATACAGGCAATAATTGGTGGAGAAGACATTCAGAAAATTGAAGCTGAACTGAATGATGAAGATGATGAAGGTAAATATGTTATTCTGTGTGTTTGATGTCTGGAAAACTGTGTATGGAAATAATGACTTAGGTGTTATTTATATTTTCTAACCTCTTTTTAGAATCATTTTTTCAAATTCTTAATTTATTTCAATAAAAAATGTTGTTAGCATTTTATAACTGAATTATATTTACTGAATTCTCTTACTTTCCAGTGTTTTTTTGAGATCATGTCAGGTCAGATCGATCTGTTGTTACTTCTGCTGAGGAATTGAGGAATTACATGCCACTACCAGGCCACCTTAGAGATGTAATCTTTTAACTTGTCATGGTTTAATCCCAGTTGGCTGTGCTTGGCACACCACCTGTATTTACAGAAGACAGATACT
Source organism: Erpetoichthys calabaricus (assembly GCF_900747795.2). NCBI lineage: Eukaryota > Metazoa > Chordata > Cladistia > Polypteriformes > Polypteridae > Erpetoichthys > Erpetoichthys calabaricus. The sequence goes on from NC_041395.2 coordinate 279,770,033, forward strand.
ACATTTCAAATAGGACCTTTTATTCATCTGCAGCTGCCAGAGGAACAGCCAGAAAAAAGAACAATAATACCGATAACTTATCAAATACACATTTCAATATGTGCAGTATGTACAGTATTTTGTAAACATTCTTTCACCATATTCACGTGCAATGAATTTTAGAGAGAGTATTGATCATGGTTCTTTTCTACCAGTTTGAAGATATTATTTTCAGTTTCCATACGTTACTGACGTCTGCACATGTATAATGTTAGCCCCTTCAGTACTTTTATCTGGATGCTATCCTTTTTTTGCAGTCCTTCAGTTATGAAGCCATGAACAACACTACACAAACCTCTGCTGTTGAAACAGGTTCAATCCAAGCAAGATACTATTGGTACTGATTCCTACAAGTAAAACGTCTACTGGTTTTAGACTTTCTTAGTCTCTTTTTCAGTGGTTCTGAAACTTTAATTGATAAAACCCAGTTGTGATTAGTACTTTCATGTGCTTGCTGGAAAGAGTTTGAGTCACTTTGCTTATACCTTTTCTTAGTTATCAAGTTTACCAGAACTTCTTTGATGCTACTGTTAAGCCATTCACAAAACTTAAGACTTCATCAAACTCCTTTGATACATGATTTTTTACTTCTGAGACTACAGTAGGTTTGCCTTCTTGGCCTGCCTTGTAGTCATATTTGTAAACCCTTATGTTAACATAGCAAGGAAAACCTGTATCTTTAAAAATTATGCCTCTCCCACCTTATTTGTAACTCCAGTAATCTTTTGTGAGTCTGCTGTTGTGAAAACACTAACTACCTTTTGGCAACAGTCCCATTTAACATGACATTGCTATTAAGCTCTTGAGGACATTACACAGTATGCCTAGGTGATGGTGAGTGCAGGTCAACATTTCCAGTGACATGCATCCATTTGACTAACAGATTTTAAGTTTATATTTAAGAAATAACAACTAATAAAGAAGAAAAAAAGTTTATTTTTTTAGTGTTGTCAAAGTTAATTTTTAAAACTCTCCATTAGTTTGATTGACACAACTGAGGTAAATGCTCAACCTACCAGACAGAATGCTTTCATTTTCCAGATATCCACTTTCTATTCAACGTCAGAAAAAATGCAGTCAGATTAATCTTTGCTATGAGCTTAAACAAAAGTCAGAGTACAGACTTGAGTAATTATTCTTTTCTCATAGACCATTGTGTTTGCATTGTATCAAAGTGGACACTAAACTAATTAATATATTTCAAATCTTAATAGCCAAGCATGAGCATAATTTAAGTAGAAATTTTGTGTTTTAATTTATTATTCCCTAGTTACTTTATTATGAAGAGGAACTGTAATTTACTTTCATACTTTTAGTACATTTATTTCATATATGCAACTTAATGAATAACCATTGATGGATTTTTGCATCAAAAGATTAAATTGGGTAATCATACCATTTATACTGTTGATTGAAGTTTTTGTTGAAAAAAATGAATTGGCTTGCTGCAATGTATCACCTAATTTATACTTATTTTTCAGAGGTGTTTTACATATAAATATATTTTGGTAGTATGTAGGCTTCAAGTCAAATTGTTTTACATCTGAAAGCAGAATAGATGCATTATTTGAAAAATGAAACATGCTGACCTTTGTGCAAAAGGGTGAATAAGTTATTAATACTATACTGAAGTAGAAAAGAAATACTTTAATGATGAATTACCATAAACAAAAACCATGCTACCTATAAGTTGGACTTTGCCATCCTGCCAAATCAACAGCACTAGCAAAATAAAAAATTGCTGACTTGCATTTATTAGAAATCACACAGCATGCCTGTACAATGATAGAACAAGGCATGTTACAAACCTGAATGGCTGATGGCAAAAGTTATCAGCTATTCAGTTATCTTTAGCCAGGTAATACATGCCATTGAGAGGCTCTATTACATGTAAGTGATCTTTCATTTATCCTTATGTTAATGTGAAGGTTTTTCAAACAAAAAATGTCATAGTATTAAACAAGAAGGAACAGAAATGGAATGTCGGATGGATGCAAAATTCTAAAATTTGAGACTGAGAAGTTAAAGAAGTTAGAACAGCTTTTAGCAAGGTTGTGTTGTATATGTGGTAAATCGTAAACAAGGTACAAAGTATTTTCTATTTGTTGCTATAAGTGGGTTAATAAGGATTTACTAGAAGTAAAAGTAAGACTAGTACAGAATTTAGGAAAAAATATAGGTGTAGGTATGAAGTAATGGTGGAGTACGTACAGTGGAACCTCGTACGTGGACCCGAAGTAATTTCCCCCATAGGATTTTATGTAAATACAATTAATCCGTTCCGGACCCTACGAAATGTATGTAAATAAATTTTTTTTAAAGAGTTTTAAGCACAAAAATAGTTAATTATACCATACACATTGTAATAGTAAACTAAATGTAAAAACATTGAATAACACTGAGAAAACCTTAAACAGAGAAAACTAACATTGCAAGAGTTCATGCTACAGCCTTACGAACCGCTTGCTGTAAACACTTTTTTTTTTTTTTTTTATGAGTTTTAAGCACAGGGAAAAAAAAATTAACAATTGAAAAATCCTTAATTTATACAAAAACTAACCATAAACAACCAAGAAAACTATCCTTGCATGAGTCGAGTTGTGGCATGAAGGAAGTGAGGAGGAACTGGGTGGAGAGGAGAGTACAGTTTTGAGGTAAAGTCTGTGACGATGCGGGTTCGCTGCATGCTCCCATCTCGCTTCCGGGAGCCCTTAAACCCATAACCTTCGATAATGTTACAGATGAGCACGACAGTGAGGCAGTACAGTGGAGCAAGGGGATGGTGCAAAAAGTGCCAAGTGCTTTTATGAAAATCAACAAAACAATAATCAAAAACAAAGTCCAAATTAAATAAAGTGCAGTGCTTTCAGAATCCTTCAATAAATAATCCCATAAAAACAGAAGTGAAATGGAGGTTAAAATCTAATAGAAAAAAGTCTTTATTAAATACAACGAGGTTAAAACAATGCTGGAAGCAGTCTCTTTAAAAACAAGCCCGGTGCATTCTTTAACTGGTGACCCCCCTGCTTCTCCCTATCCAGGCTTTGCAACAGGGGAGCCACTCTATCTGCAGCTGTCCTTCCTTCTGGTCTGGAGGCCTCCCGATCCCTGGTTTCGGTCGCGCATTCTCCAGACCAAGACTTGGCTTCCCTGGCGACCAGGACGCCCACATCAGGGAATTCACCGCCTAAGCCTCACAGCTCCCGCTGCCTTCTCGGCCTTACGCGGCCAGCCGTCCTTCTTCTGGTCACTCCAGCTCCTTGATCGCTCAGTTGGAGCGACCGCTTCCTTCTGCCCCACCAAGTGTTGGCCAAACACTCCTGCTTGGGCTCACTGTCCAGCTGCCTGCTTGCGAGCACGTGCTCTGTCACACCAATTCTTTCCACACTGCTTCCTGCTTACTTCCTTACTCCGCAACCTCCGTCTTTCTTTTCTTTTTCCTCCCTTTAGCCGCCTCGTGCTTCTATTTATGAAGAGGATGTGGCAGCTGTAGCATTCAGCAGCCCCAGGACCAATTATGGATGTGGTCAGTGTCCCACCTGTGCACATATGTGAGAAACACCCACACCACAAATTCCTCTGGAACTGCTTCAGCAACTCAACCACCACGCCACCTCGCTAAGCTGCAAGTGCGGCTATTATTTATTTAAAACTGGCCTCTTAACGTGAGCTGTGGACCCGCTATACCACAAAGTCCCTCTGCGCGATGCACGTTTGACTGAAAACAATGTACTGTACAGGGAGAGACTGAACAAGTGCTTAAATCACCGGCGCGTATGAACCGGAAGGGAAACGAAATACAGCACAAAGAGTTCATAGCGAATGCACAGGGAGAGACTGAACATGTGCGGAAATCATTGGTGCGTATGAACCAAGTGTGTGGTCGTGAACAGATGCAAAAGTTTGGCAAACTTTTTGGTCATAACCCGATTTGTACATGTACCGAGATGTTCGTGACCCGAGGTTCCACTGTATCAGGTGGTCATTACTGCTGAAAGTGACTGAGCAGAAATTGCATGTGAATTTGTCCAGGATCAATTCTTGTGCAGTCTTCAGTAAAATTTGTCATGATAAATGTAGGACCAAAAGATCAAAGAAATGTGTTTGTTAAAATTACATCTATTAGTGTCTGTTATTTTACTAACTTTTTGAATATTTGTTACCATGTGAAGAAATATGGTCAAACCATAGCCACAATGCTTGAGATTGTTGAATATAATTTAATATTAAAGTTTCGCAGTACACTAATTAAATAATTTAATTTTTTTTCTCTCAATTTCAATTTCAATTTTTTTTTTTTTTTTTTTTTTAATAGAGCCTGGTCCTTCTACTCTTGGCAGTATGCTTATGCCTGCCCAGGAGTCTGAATGGGAGGAACTTATTCGTACAGGGCAAATGACACCTTTTGGCACGAAAATACCAGCTAAACAGGAAAGGAAAGAACTTCGAAAGGTGATGCTCAATGAGGCATCTGGATTTGAAAAATATTTAGCTGATCAAGCAATGATGGCTATTGAAAGAAAAAAAAAAGTTATTCACAAGAAAATCAAACCTTATGCTTGTTCTAAAACTGAGCAGAGAGAGGAGATAACTCAGGGGAAAAGTAAACAAGGTGGGAAGACTTCAAGTAGAGATAAACAGCTCAAGAAGCACATGCGGAAGTTACAGAAGAATGCATTAAAAACTAAATTTAACATGGGAATTAAAAAAGATCAGCAGTGGAACAAGCCAAAAAAGAAGTTAAGAGATAACGAGTCTGGGAGTGAAGAATCTGAGTTTGTACCAAGTGATGAAATAATAGACCCAGAGGATACAGATAAAGATGATGAGTTTTTGGTTGATGAATTAGAATACAAGCTTAAGCCATATGAGAAAAAGAAGAACAGTAAGATCAAAAAATTGAATGAAGTGGATGATGACTTTTTTCCATCTAGTTCTGAAGACGAAGGAGAAGGGAGTAAAAAAGGTCGTATGAAGAGATGTACAGATGACGGAAATGAAGATTTTTATAAACATCGACTTAGGTACGTTTTTCACAAAAAGAGAATTTCTAATTGTCAAGTTAATTATTGAAAATGCTTATGCATTCCAAATGTTTCATTTTTAGTGTCAAATTTTAGTGTCTTGTCAACAGACAAGAATACACAACAATAAATAACACCCCAGATGCAAAAAACAAAACAAAAACAAACAGAAGTAATAGTGCACATACAAATAAATAAATGATTGAGTGTAAGCACTGAAGGTATATGGTTTCAAGAAGGCCATCCATCCTCCAGACACATGCTAGCTTGCAATGCTGAGGGGAGCGTCAGTGGATGGGTTTTATTTACAAGTCCGTAAAGCTGAACTCGGCAGCTTTGGGTGCAACGTTTTCTTATCCATTTCAGGCCATAATTGTATACATATAACTCGTATACATAGTTAGAGCCACATGCTTACCTAAAAAACAAAAACTTTTTTGAACTGTTCGGTGAAAACCCACAGTACCCTGGAAAATACTGTAAAATCACAGTGGCATTGTCCTGTTTTTCTTTGGCATGGCCCATAAGATTTGCAGCTGAAGTAAAATTCTTAACTGCAAAACTTGACTGCACACTTATATCAGACCTAGTGCTGGGCGGTATACCGGTTCTTACCGAAAACCGTTTTTTATTTTTTTTATGATAGGAATTTTTCTTATACCGCAACACCGGTTTAAATTGTCTAAACTACATTTGGAATGTGGCGCAGCGGGAAACTGTTCAAGTGGGGACCTTTTTCACTGCTACACCGCTAAACACAGATTTGTTGCACTAGGGCTCTTTTTCACTGCTACACCACCAAATAGTGGGCGGTAGCATAGGTATGCCGCGTGGTGAAAATGGACAGAGAGCATTCCGAAACTGAAGCTGACGATAAAGTTGAACATAATGACACTGAAGAAGTTTTGCCGAAAAAAAAGGAATCACGTCCGTTTCCTGGGGATACTTTGGTTTTAAAAGGTCAGATGTGTAAATACTGTTTCTATACTACTGGATAACACTGCAAGCCAAGTTGTACTTGTTTTTGTACTTGCTAGTGTATGTTTTGCTTGTATTGATCCTGCGATGTGCTGGCGACTCGTTCAGAGATGGGCGCAACTCTGAATGGATGGCATAATTAAACATGTATAATGAAGATATTTTTAAAGTTCTGAACACTCCGTCGGCTAAGTTAATAACTAGTTTTAATTTCACAAAGACGTTTATCTGTGCGGTGATTGCTGCAGGCGCCTGCTGTTAGTGCGGAGGAAGTCAGTTTAAGAAGCGTAGTGATTAACGACTGGGTCGGGGAACACTTAACACAAAGTATTTGATGTGCTGCATTAACTTGTGATGGGGTTTGAGAAAATCTAGTAAATTAAACATTGGTTTTAGGATGAAGTTTAGTTTACAACATTCTACTTTAATTATAAAATAAACTATGAGAATAAAGTGGAAATGTCGACTTTAATCTTGACATAGTCAACATGTCGAATTTATTCTCGACATATAGTTTGTTTTTTTCTTCCGCGTCCATATTTTTTTTTCTTCACAGTGGCCCTAATGCGCTTCCATAGGGCTATACCACAAACAGCATTATAAATGCAAGTTGCAGTTTTTATTATTTATGTATATAGCTTAGCTTGAAGCAAGGTCCATATTAATGCAGTTTGCCTAAATGATGGTACAGTTGGTAAGATGTCATCACCAAGTTGCAGTTGTTTTATTTTATTTTAATTTGGTGAATACTGTGTAATGCACCTGGGCTTGAAGCCTTGAAGTAATGGTGCAGCTATCAGTAATAACTATTATGTATTTTATTGTTGTTATTTATTAGTTTAAATATTATGCAGTTTAATGATGGTAAAATTGTTTAAAAAGTCACTTTAATGTGTCAGTGGACAGAGATTGTTAGCATTAACAGAAAGTGTAGTTGGTTTACAAAAAATATTTACTATTTATTCCTTTTCTAAGACGTGTTCAGTGCAATCCAACTTTTGACAAACACCTCTGGATATTTTAGTAATTCTAAATGCCTCTTTGGATGGTTGAAAATATGTTGTCAAAATCATAGTTTAAGCTTTTGCAAAATTTGTTCAATTAAAGGTTCCGTATTTTGACTGCATCTGTCATGCAATGTGATTCCTTCTCTTTAGTGCCACCCCCTTGAAAACTATCACTTTATGGGGCCATGCAAACCTGGATTAATACTTGTGTGCACATTAAAATGTCTTTTTGTACGATGTACAATTCTCATAACAGTCTAATAGGTTATTCTTAGCCAGTCTACTTCAGTAATTACAGTGGAAAATGTGGTTAACATCCACTCATGCATGGGGAAAAAAATACCGTCTAATACCGTGAAACCGGCAGAATTTAGAAAAATACCGTGATATAGAATTTTGGTCATACCGCCCACCTCTAATCAGACCCCCTATTGGAGGTGATTTGGCTTCCCAGTTTGCTTATCTTTGCTTAAACTTTTGAAAACATATCCCAAACACAGAGGTCCCTGACTTTTTAGTCACCTTTGTCAGTAAGAAGAGCTGTCATAACTCACCTTTGTCAGTCTACTGGATAAATCTGATGATATATTTATCAACCAAAAGGGTGGGCTTGGCATCCAAGAAACCAATAGCAAAATGTCCACTCCTTTCTTTCTGATCACTAGGGGGCTTTGCTCCCTGCTATCTTTGCCCACCCCCAAGTAATACCAAGTAATAATTTCTGTTTGTTTCTGGTAATGCGATCTTTAATATCATTTTTTTGAGACTTTCAAATTTTAGTACTTTCATTATCTCTAACCTGCTGTGCTTGTGTAGCTCGCCAACGTTTCTGAATTCTTTACAACGTTCTACTTTGTCATCTACTCTTTGTTTTTTATTTTTGCCCCCGGGCATGGTTAACTCAATTGGCACAAAGTCTTGTGTCATGGGACGTGAAAGTATCTCTCTGAAAAAGTCTTGTCTCGTCCCAGGATTTTTTTATTTTAATAGAGGGATGTGTCACAACTAGCTAAAAGCTATCTCTGTATCAGCTAAGCCTGTGTTCAACTTTTGTTGTCCATGGTAGACTCGCTACTATCTGATATGTGGCCCACAACAAAAATCTCTTAATGGGCCTTAAAGACAACAGCCGTCAGCATTACCTTTATCCTTTGAGATGACAGGAACCTAACATGACTTAACATCATTTCTGCTTTGCACTTCTGGTTCCAAGGCTAATACTACTTATAATTTAATAGTACAGTACTATTAAGGCTGGTGACTATAAACTGAAAGTAATACAGTAATCCCTCCTCCATCGCGGGGGTTGCGTTCCAGAGCCACCCGCGAAATAGGAAAATCCGCGAAGTAGAAACCATATGTTTATATGGTTATTTTTATATTGTCATGCTTGGGTCACAGATTTGCGCAGAAACACAGGAGGTTGTAGAGAGACAGGAACGTTATTCAAACACTGCAAACAAACATTTGTCTCTTTTTCAAAAGTTTAAACTGTGCTCCATGACAAGACAGAGATGACAGTTCTGTCTCACAATTAAAAGAATGCAAACATATCTTCCTTTTCAAAGGAGTGCAAAGCAAGCAGTCAAAAAAAAAATCAATAGGGCTTTTTGGCTTTTAAGTATGTGAAGCACCGCCGGTACAAAGCTGTTGAAGGCGGCAGCTCACACCCCCTCCGTCAGGAGCAGAGAGAGAGAGAGAGAGAGAGCCACAGAAAAACAAACAGTCAAAAATCAATACGTGCCCTTTGAGCTTTTAAGTATGCGAAGCTCCGTGCAGCATGTCCTTCAGGAAGCAGCTGCACACAGCCCCCCTGCTCACACCCCCCTACGTCAGCGCAAGAGAGAGAGAGAGAGAGAGAGAAAGTAAGTTGGGTAGCTTCTCAGCCATCTGCCAATAGCGTCCCTTGTATGAAATCAACTGGGCAAACCAACTGAGGAAGCATGTACCAGAAATTAAAAGACCCATTGTCCGCAGAAACCCGCGAAGCAGCGAAAAATCCGCGATATATATTTAAATATGCTTACATATAAAATCCGCGATGGAGTGAAGCCGCGAAAGGCGAAGCGCGATATAGCGAGGGATCACTGTAATGGCTGTTTTGGCTGCTGATGGTGTATGCTAGGTAACCTTTAACCTTTATAAGTTTCTCCCACCGTATTTAATAGAAAAGGTAAAGTTGTGAAAGCTCCATGTATTAGACTTTAAGCTATCAGCTATACAGCATTTCAAACTCTGTGACATTCTTCATCACATGCAAACCCAAAGAGAGAAGCTGAGAGAGAAGAAACTCTAGCTACATCGGAGTATACAGACTCAGAGAAACTTGTACAGTAATCCCTCCTCCATCGCGGGGGTTGCGTTCCAGAGCCACCCGCGAAATAAGATAATCCGCGAAGTAGAAACCATATGTTTATATGGTTATTTTTATATTGTCATGCTTGGGTCACAGATTTGCGCAGAAACACAGGAGGTTGTAGAGAGACAGGAACGTTATTCAAACACTGCAAACAAACATTTGTCTCTTTTTCAAAAGTTTAAACTGTGCTCCATGACAAGACAGAGATGACAGTTCCGTCTCACAATTAAAAGAATGCAAACATATCTTCCTCTTCAAAGGAGTGCTTGTCAGGAGCACAGAATGTCACATAGATAGAGAAAAGCAAACAAATCAATAGGGCTGTTTGGCTTTTAAGTATGCGAAGCACCGCGGCACAAAACTGTTGAAGGCGGCAGCTCACACCCCCTCCGTCAGGAGCAGAGAGAGAGAGAGACAGAGTTTGTTTTTCAATCAAAAATCAATACGCGCCCTTCGAGCTTTTAAGTATGCGAAGCACCATGCAGCATGTCGCTTTAGGAAGCAGCTGCACAGAAGGTAGCAACGTGAAGATAATCTTTCAGCATTTTTAGACGAGCGTCCGTATCGTCTAGGTGTGCGAACAGCCCCCCTGCTCAATCCCCCTACGTCAGGATCAGAGAAAGTCAGCGCAAGAGAGAGAGAAAAGTATGCTGGGTAGCTTCTCAGCCATCTGCCAATAGTGTCCCTTGTATGAAATCAACTGGGCAAACCAACTGAGGAAGCGTGTACCAGAAATTAAAAGACCCATTGTCCGCAGAAATCCGCGAACCAGCAAAAAATCCGCGATATATATTTAAATATGCTTACATATAAAATCCGCGATGGAGTGAAGCCGCGAAAGGCGAAGCGCGATATAGCGAGGGATTACTGTAAACCAGACTAAAATTTACATATTTTAAGTGTCTAATAGGTTGGTTATCATGTGTAGCATTTAAAAGCTGGTCCATCCCGCATGAAAAATGTTTTCTTTAAAAATTCTTTGGAAAAGATTAAATAGGGGAAAAGTAATAAATAGGTTTGTGCAGTACCAATAAGAAAAGGGTGCAAGTGCTTTAATTTATGTTTTGTGAATTTTATTTATTATCCTTCCTCTATATATACTTTGTTCATAAATTGAAATGTATCTCTTCCCCCACAACACCTACTAAGACTTATAGAAGATTTGCAAGCTTTCAGGTAAACTTAATTAAGTAACCCTTTTTGCTGTTAGTGCTGGAATATGGTCTTTGCACATGGTGCTGCCAGATATCTTGCCAACTGCGGAAGCAGCACAAAAGATTGAGCTGTCATGTGAGTTAAGCGCTGTCCCGTTCAGCAATTTTCAGACAAAGGGGCAAGGTTGAAACTGATTATACTCACGGTGATTAAGGATGTTGGGGGTGGGAATCTGGGTCTGCAAAGCAGAAATTGGTGTCATCTTTCTTGCATATTTTATGATCTTTTGGGGTATAAGGAAACACAGTAACAACATTAGTAATCTAGCAGTGGCAAGCTGCCAATACCAAACCATGACCCTTGAAAAATCAAAGAGCGTAAGAACCGATTAAATAGCACATCAAACACTAAAGCAGCTTAGGTTAAAGAGGGAGGACACCACTTACCGGTAGGTTATCAAAATTATTCTAATTTTTGATCTTGATAATAAGATTTCCATGTTTAATCCATCTATTTGATGTATTTGGAATCAAAATATGATATCCATTAAATACAGTTAACTGAAATAAAGCAATTTATAGGATGTAGCCTTTTATAATATAAATAAATGAAATGTAAATGAAGGGTGTTTGTAATTCTCAGATTGCACCTTTTGTCTTAAAGCTCAAGTGCATAATTGTCTGCATCAATCTTAATTGGCTTTGTGACATAACTGCCACTGACTGCCATATTCCTGCTGTTACGCTATATCAATTAAACAACCCAGATAGGCCATAAGAAGTAAGCTAACTAAAGTGAGATACTTGTTTTCTCAATTTAGTAAATTAGCATGAATGCCTAGAGATTTTTGCTTCACTTAAATGGGAATACATATTACACTAAAATGTAAAGTATATTAAAACTCAGTATGGTGCCTTTGAAAATGTATGATAAATCAATATTTTCATTTTATTGGAGTTTGAATGGCAAATATTTTTAGTTTAATAAAGATCAAAGCAAGAGTGTCGTATAAATAATTACAGTAAGATAAATAAACATGCTGTATAGCTTGTAGACATTAAGCTGAGTATCCTTTAGCATACTGAAATATGATTTTATTTTTTCAAAAAACCTTTTTCTGTCTTCTGAAAAATAATGAATTGTGGTCAGACAGACTTATGATATTGCTCAAATTATTTTTGTGTAAATGATTTTATGTGTTGTAGAAAGTGGAAGAAGCAAAGGCTTAAAGAAGCACAACGACATCATGAAGGAGGAGATGACTCTGAAGACAGTGATGCCGAGTTTGATGAGGGATTCAAAGTTCCCGGTTTCCTCTGGAAAAAACTTTATAAGTAGGTAATGAAATAAGATATAATAAATAATGCTTAATGTTAAGGTATTCTAGTAAATGTAGTGAAACACACTGTTATTTTTAAGTGTAAATTATTTGCAGTTTTGTGATATTCTGATATTCCTGTATTATCTAAAACTAACCCATTGAATAACAAAGAATTTTGTATTACTTTATTCATGTTAGTACTTTATATCTATATAACGTTTGTAGGTTGTTGAGTTGACATGTTTACCAAAAATAATATTACCATGCACCTTTTTATTATTATGTTTATTTACCTTAATGGACATAATTTTATTCTCATTTATATCACAGGTGCAGCAGTAAAGTGATTAGTTAAAATATGTTTATTACATTTCATTAAACTGTGTAGATAATAGTGTCATAGTAAAGGAAAAACTGTTAGTTGGTTTTAAGATCTTTCAGAGTAACAGTAATAATTTAAAATGCTTATAGGAGTAAAGAATATGGTCTTTTTACAAATTTCAGATAAGCAATTGAAATCTTAAAACCACTACACCTTTAAAGGCTTTCTTGTGTGCTTTTTGGATATTAAAATGCTATGTACTATTACTACATGTGTTTTAATTAGTACAAATATTGGAAGATTACATTAGGATAATCTGAACAATGATTTGCAACTAATAAAAAGAAGGCATTTTCTTTTCAGTCGTGTAGATTATATTAGGTTTTAAAATCCAAGATACAATGGCTGGTGTTTTGTATGAAGCTTTGTATGCATCTGTTCAAGCATTGTCTTTATGATATCTAATTAAGCATAATTTTGGTATTCAGCTATGGTTCAGAGTAAAGCAAGATATCGGTGAATATGTTTTTTCTGTTATTTTATAAACCTGCAATGTTACGCCCTCCCATTCTTTCTCTCTTTTTTGTACTCCAAGCCACTCACTGTATTAATGGTAATTTTGAATTGGAAGAGGAAAGAAGGATTTTAAACACCTTGATCATTAATTTTGATATTCAGACTGCATTCTGCAACTGTTGGATTTAGTAAAACAAGTTAAGATCAAGGATGCACACAAAGCAGAAACCACTGTTACCATATTAAAACTTACTATTTGGTTCCATAAAACAATGCACACTTACTTGTTTGTAGTGCAGACTTGTCCCCATTGTCCTGTAGGCAAAGCTATGAACGCAACAACCAGTAACAACGGAAAGCCTTTATGCACACAGCTTCCCTACCGCCACACTGCCTTGCCATACAGGGAGAGGGGAATGATCACACTGTATCTTCGATTGACATTTTCGTTAAATCACATAGGTAACATGTGCAGGAGTAGATTGACAGTAAGAGCTGATACTCTGCATTGTTCAGTGAATATGTGTAAGAGCACAACATTTAGTTGAAAACTGAAATATATATAGTTTTGACAGATTAAAATGGAATAAATGTAATCAGTGTTTTTAGGCACAGTTTGAGGTTTAATAGTGATGGAGCCTAGAAGATATCAGAAATAATATAAATTACGTAAGATATATTGTATTATATGTCATAAAGCCATGTGTCCATCTGTTTTATCTTTCTGCTCCACTTATTTTCATTCAGTTTGCAATAATATATATGGCTGCTTTACAGCTCATCACTTGATCCATAAAAAGTAAAATAAAAAAATTAAAATGATGAAAATGAAAATAACTGGCAGCGTGTGTAGATGCATCAAAAACTAAACATTCTTAATGTCTCAAAGTCATCTCAAAGGATTTCAAGAAAGGATATCCATGCTTTCATAAAAATAAATATCAAAACATTTAATCCATTACCTATATGTGCTATATCTCTCTGTACCACATATTAAACACACATCTACTTTGATCTCATTGCCATATTAATGCAAAGCTTGAATTCAAAATCTTTTTTGGAATGCGCACAGTAAAATTCATTAGTGAAATGTGAGAAATGCTTAGATCAAAACAGTGTGATAAGTAAAGCACAGAGATACAGATTAAGTGTTGGGGATGCTCCCTGTATACTTTGTTTCAGGTTCCAGTACAGTCAAACAATCATAAACCAATTCAAACATTTGACAGAAAACAAAAAAAATGCTCCGATTTATATGAAGGCTAAACAGGAAGTATAATTAACAGCAGCTGGTGTAATAGAAGGTAGTAGTGGTCGGAGATGACGTCAATGGCAGAGGGACGGAAATGAGGACATCAGAAGGGCACCGGAAGTGAGGTATTTTCTTGGAGCCGGAAGAGGAGTCGTCTTGTTATTGTCGGGACAGTGATGGATTGGAGCTTTATGTTGGCTAGGAATGCTTTTTTATTCTGACGTTTTTCTGTGGATAGATGGAGAGAAAAGCATTAGTGCCCCGTTCCAGTTCCCCCCTCTTGGTTTTCCACATGCCATCAAGCCTTTTGACTGTCCCCTAATTGCACATGTGTGACAACTGATGGACACGGTCATATCATATTTTTTTGCAGTTTATTGGCTATGATGTTACTGTAATGATACAAGAAACCATGCTGTGCCCACAACAGGCACAATGTTTCACCTAGCATAACCATTTTAATAAACGTGCAAGTCCACATAGCCCAACTTATAAGCTTAAATTTTATATATGTGGTGAAGAAAAAGGGCAAAAATGTGACATTTATAAGGCCCTTGTAATAAGTAATAGTAAACATGTTGAAAATCAGTACAATGGTGTAGTAGCAGTTAATGCTACTGTCTCAGTGTTCCAGCAGACTGGATTCTGAGTTCAGCCCTATGTGAATTGTTTCTTTCTCTTTTGTTGTTCACTTGATTTATCTCCTTTTGTTTGAGTTCCCTCTTTTATCCTGAAAATGTGAAAGTTAGGGTGAAAGTAAGTAGGAATTACTGGGGATTGTGCATAAATTGTACTTTGCTATGAAATGATGATCCATGGTTGGTTTCTGTCTTTCACCAGATACTGATGGGCAAGATCTGTCTAATTTGAAATTAGCAGCTTAAGGAGATGTATTGACATGTTAAAAAACCATGAAAGTCACAAAAATGCAAGAAAATCTTGTGTTTACTTGATATTATGATGGAACATTTGTTAATTAGGACATGGACATAAATAGAAATAATTTCAGTCTACATAAACGTACAATATATGAACTGAAAAAATACAGGAATATTCAGGATCAAAATGTAGTGTAATTGTTGGCTTTGTTTGTAACACATTAACGCTTCTTTAAGTGAACAAGAAATAAGGAATATGTTATTACTTTTTGCCTCTGTCACAAAATACGGCAGCACCATAGTTTATGAATTGTAAATGAAATGTAGTAACTAATTACCATATTTTTGACATTGCATTAAATATTCTATACTACTGTAGGATTTCCTGTGTTTGCTGTATTTGGTGTCAAATTTCTTCTGCTATACATAACTATTTCAAGTGCTTTGAATCTCATCATAAGTGCTCTGTATTGAGTTAACACTTCACAATTATGGAATGATTAATTTAACATTACTCCTGGTGTTCTGTGCTTTGTTAAACATGTTTCTTATAATGTTCCCAGGTACCAACAGACAGGTGTGAGGTGGCTGTGGGAATTGCACTGCCAGCAGGCTGGGGGAATTCTGGGAGATGAAATGGGTTTGGGCAAAACCATTCAGATAATTGCCTTTTTGGCAGGACTGAGCTACAGCAAGATCAGAACACGTGGCTCAAGTTACAGGCAAGTAACCCCCTCTGCAGACTGTCAGTCTGGAGCTCAATTAATATTTCATCATTTGTATTGCTAGTAGAGCAGGACCTACTAAATTATTAAAGAGATTTCAGTTACAATATTCCTTTAATTCTTTTAGCGGGGACATCAAAAGAAAATATTTACGTATTGGTGGAGCTGTAGGGCAGGGGAAATTAAAGATGTAACACATTTAATGAATTCTAAACATTAGCGGCTGGTTTTAAAGATACGCAGAGACTAGGATTTTTTTTTTGGGTCAATATTGTATACTTTTGCCTTCACCAAATGGATTGTTTCTAAATTCAATTATGGTTTGGGATTCAGAGAATCCTAAATATATCATTTGTTGCCACAGTTATAAATGTGTTTTCTTGAATAGTACATTGAAATGGTGTGATATTGAAAGTACTTAAACTAGTTTGAAGCAGTATTGTAATTCATTTTTAAATTAGTTTTTTGATGCAATTAGAATGTATGCCTGTGTGAATTAGTGTGATCTCTGCACTTTAAGAGAAAAATGGCACTCCCAAAGACACAGAAAAATCTTCAACAAGTACACAAGTTTATAAAAAGCCATACACTACAATAAAAAAGCCCATAAGTGCCAAATAGACATTTATGTTTAATGCTGATTATGAACGCTTCTTAGAGTTACTGATGTTATTTAGACATCTTTTTTCTTTAATGTGATATAAGTTACACAACACATAACATAGGAATTACTGTATTTTTTATATATTTTTACACAAAATTTCTGACATCCCGGAAACCAATTCCCCAGGAATGAAGCATCATGTTTTCATCATAATGGTTGTTCTTCTCAAAAAACAAAATAGAAATTAAATTAATAATGCTTTCTTACTCATTATAAGACTATTGGAAAGTTAAAAAGAAACACCCTGTAGAAATCCAGTTTGGAATGCTGTAATACAATGTGGTAACGATAGAGAGCAATTGAAGATATGATCAAAGGCCCAAGGTCAGCGGAGAACCCCCTAATGATATAGAGTAGTGTTTCTCAACTGCTGGGTTGCAACCCACTTTAGGGTTGTGGGCTGGCGCTGATAGGTCATGAGTTGCTATTGTGTATATTGGTAGTAGGTCATGGTGGATTGCGAAGTGGGTCTCGGTGGGCCAATTGCACATGAGACCACATTACCTTCAATCTGACAATCGCAGTTGATTTACAAATGGGCATCGCTGTGGCCCTCCCTTACTACAGTGTGTCAAGCCCCATGGGTTACGAAGACAATTATATGGTAAAAAGTGGGTTGTGATATCAAAATGTTAAGAAAAACTGATACAGAGTATGGCAAAGGTCACAATACTGCCATCAATAGATGGTGTTTACAACATTACTGAAACAGATTTTTGCTATGACTTGATATACTCTGTGAAGTTTTCTTCATGTGTACCGTGACTATCTGAGTCAACTCCACACTTCTCGGTTGCTTCCCCTCTTATATTGCACCGGCTCTATCCTGTTTTTTTTTATCCTCTGCAGTTCCCTCTCCCTATATACTCCTGATTGGTGTGAATGAAGTACATGAATGCATGATCGGGGAAGTACTCAAGTCAAACCCAGAGGGGTGCTTGCATGCGCACACCCACACCCATTTGGTGCCTGCATGCTCTAGAACCTGATTAAGTATTTAAAAATTGTGGTTTGCCACACCCCCTTCAAGCCGCTAGTTGCACAGGAAGGATTCACACTCTTCTCAGCCCGGTGCAACTGGTGGCCCTCTCACCGCACTAAGACAAACCTTTGCATTAAACAAACCCCAAGCCCCCTTCTAATGATAAGGTATTAAAAGAATAAGAACTTTAAAATGACTATAAAATCAGTAACAAATAAACTGTCCATTAAAAGTTCATAATTCTAAAAAAGTCCTCTTCAGGCTTGGGTGGATGGTTCATAAAATAGTCAGGCACCAATCCCATATGCTGTTCTCTCTTCAGCTGTTCCTTCCTCCCTCACTGCCACTGGTTCATCCCATCACTGCCGCAATTTGGGACTGTCTGGGTTAGCTCCACGCTCTATGGTTATTTTCCCTCTTGAACCAGCTCCGTTCCTTTTCTGCTCTGCCTTCATTTCCTTTAACCTCCATTGATCTTTTGTTCTCATCTGATCTGATCTTCTGTTGTTTTTTTATTAATTTAAATGGTGGCCAATGGGCTACCTCATGGTGGCCCAGTCCATGGTCCCACCAGAAACACAGAGAAAAACACATTTAGACCTCAAAAAAAAATAAAAAGTAGCCTTCCGCTTTTTTTGCCTCTCCTGCTCTTTTATCATTTGCTCCCCTCTCACCCTGATCTTGTTACTTACCTATTTCTAGAGAGGTGCCCTGAGCCCTCATAAAGTGCCCCAGACTCGACCCCTCAACAGCCAATGCAGTAGCGAGACACATCTCAATATCAACAAAATTCAGGATTTGTAACAAAGCCATGCCTAATCACATATGTGGTGATTTTAAACAAACCTATGTCCCCTGCAGTCGATTTTGTATTCATGTGTGTTAGTTACTGTTATCACTTATAACACTGTCGAATTTTCTAGGGGCGCTGCGAAAACTTTTGTAAAATATTTAAAATTGCTAGTGTTTTTGAACTTTTGGTTGATTAAAAAGATAATGTTTAAAAAAAATATTTTAGGTTGGAAAAACAGATAACGGTTAATCAGATTGTTGAATAAACGAATGTATTTATTTTGAATGCAAGTTAAAATTTTCGCTGTTCACCATTCATCATAATATCAACACCTGCGGTGTCAAAAACGCATCTCGTGAGACTTAAAAAGTCTCGTTGTTAGAAGATCTCGCTCACTGTACGGATACGGAAATGAAGTCTAAGAAACGCGAGAGACTTCAAATGATCGACAAGGAAATGCGCGTCTGTCTTTCGAAAATTGATCCTCGCATCAATCTCATATGTGCTGAAAAACAATCTAAACGTTCACATTAATTAAATTTAAGATTTATCCTTTGATTACTTTAATAATAAAATGTCTTTCAAACTTGTAAAATTAACTGTTTTTATTGGCGATTGATTGTCCATAGATTGCGTTGTCACGACTTTTATTTATGGGCAGTCCCTCAGGTGCCCCGCGAAAGAAAATTTTTGGACTTAGTGTGCCGCAACTCGAAAAAGGTTGCCTTTCACTGACTTATAATGTAATGTGATTGGGTCATGTATACGCAGTGACACAATGGTAGTGCTCGAAGTAAGGAGATCATGAGTTTGTGTCCCAGGTCCTTCCTGCATGAGTAATGAGAAAAGCGCTATATGAAAGTAAACAATTAATATTATTATTACATGACCAAACAATTTATTTTATTTCAAAAGGGAAAAAAATATTATTGCTAATACTATGCACTTTTGATTTCATACACTTTGAGATATGCCTACGTCAGACATGAGATATTGCTACGTCATCGGTGCTGACTTTGATAGATGCTGTGCTCGATCAAGGTTACCGTGTAACCATGGACAATTTTTATACTTCACCATAGCTATTTGACATCGTGCTGCAAAGAAAGACTGACTCATATGGAACAGTGCATCCCAACCGTTGTGGCATGCCTGAAGACTTTGGCAGACCTAAATTACAGTGAGGATCGCTAGTAGCTTGGCAAAAGGGTAAAGTGCTTGCTCTGAAATGGAAAGACGAGAAAAATGTTTGTCTTCTTAGCAATGTACACAATGCAGCTACTGTCACTGTACAGGCAAAAGGGAACAAGCAGGTTATGAAGCCTTGCACTGTGGTCCACTACAATAGCATGATGAGTGGCGTAGATCATGCGGATCAAGAATTGACTTCCTATCCCATTATGCGGAGGTAACAAAAAAACATACTACAAAAAGATATTTCGTAATCTGGTGGAACGGTGCATTCGGAATGCATTCATCTTTTACAAAGAAAAAGCTGGCGAAACTGTATCTCATGCAAACTTTACATGCCAGCTTGTAGAACAAATCATTTCTGCACATCCACTGTCCACACAACTGCTAAAGAGACGCAGTCGACCCAGCACATTGCAGATCAATCCAGAGTGTCTTATTGGTAGACATTTTATTGGTTATACACCTCCCAACAGAAAAAAAACAGAATCCAACATGTACCTGTGCAGTGTGCTGTTCAAAAACTGACAAATCTGGGAAGAAAATCAGAAAAGAAACACAATATTATTGTCCCGACTGTGTCGTTGAATTGTGTCTTACACCATGGTTTAAGATTTATCACACAAAGGACTTTTAAGATTATATACTGTTTTGGCATCATTCATATTACAGTACACCCCCAAAATTCACGGGGGTTACGTTCCTAGAGCACCCACGAATTGTGAAAAAGCGCGACTTTTGGATGTGGTTAAAAAATGCCTTTTAAATGCCTATTTTTATAGTTTAAACCCTAAATACAGTATGCCCCCAAAGCACTTTAATTTCGTTGCAAACTCAGCTTAATACATTAATACATTACCTAAAAAATTGCCTTAATACATTACCTAAAAACAGAATGTTAAGGTAAACCCGTATACTGTACAGTACTTTACTGCTATGTCTCCCGCGGTGCTAGAATGTAAAATACTGATGTTACCGCTATACATACTGTAATTCATGCAAGCGCGTTTTCTTTGGTGTGCGCTGTCGTTTTCTTTGTTATAAGTAGAGTAAATACATAATAATTTCATTTAATTACGTTGTAAAATACAGTAAAATGTATGGGTACTCACCAATGATGAATGATATTGATGATGATGATGAAGTAGCAGTGCAGTACGATGCAGAGGATTTAAAACTCCTCGGGTGGCGCCTCTTCTTCAGGCACTTCAGGAGGAGTTGTATCTTTAGACGGGTCTTCTTCTGGTGGGGTTTCGTGCTGGCTTTTCTTTATAGGTTTCAGGAACATTGTGATGGGAAGTTGCTACATTGTCTCCTGTAGCAAACTGCTGGTACAATTTTTGTGCTTTCTCACGTTGATGTTACCGTCCAAGGGGATGTTCTTCTTCCTGCAGTTGGTGTTCCACAATGCCAAGGCAGATTCCATCCTGACAGTATTTTTATTCCTTACGGTTGTTACCTTTTTGGCACTAACACAGAAACTTACAGATACGGTACTCCAGATTGCTGATTCGTTGTTCTTTATGTAGCGTGCGGTGCTTTCATTAATGCCATAGTGGCGCGCTACTGCAGCATAACTTTTTAGTTCCCAGAGCAAATCCAGTAGTTCCACCTTCGCCTGGAGTGTTTTAAACTTCTTCTGGTGCTTAGGCTCAGAGCCAGAAACCTTAGAAGGTGCAGGGTGTTTCGGTGACATCTTGTGCGTTTAAGAATAACAAAATGAATACAATAACAACATGGAAAACACTCAGCTGGAGACGTGTCACAGGGCAGCCGTCAATCAGCAGCAAGGAGAAATGAATAACGCTCTCGGATTGGCAACTTTCACCATCCCAAACCGCATTTCCCTCAGCGTTGGTAAACCCACACACCTAGAGACGTGTCACAGGGCAGCAGTCAATCAGCAGCAAGGAGAAATGAATGATGCTCTCAGATTGGCTACTTTCACCATCCCAAACCGCATTTCACTCAGTGGTGGTAAACCCACTCACCTGGAGACACATCACAGGGCAGCAGTTAATCCACAGCAAGGAGAAATTACTAATGCTCTCGGATTGGCTACTTTCACTCTCCCAAACTGCGTTTCCCTCAGCGGTGGTAAACCCACTCAGCTGGAGACTTGTCACAGGGCAGCAGTCAATCAGCAGCAAGGAGAAATGAATAATGCTCTCAGATTGGCTACTTTCACCATCCCAAACCGCGTTTTCCTCAGCGGTTGCTTCCTGTTCTCTCTACAGCACAGTATTGCCACGAAAAAAGCCGTAAAAATTGCGGAGGATATTTACGCTTTCCGCTAACAATTAATAGTTAAGAAAACTCCGCGAACGACTGAGTCCGTAAACCGTGAACTGCGACTTTGCGGGGGTCTAACTGTATTATTATTACTGTTATTATTTTATTTGTTGTGTTGTTCATTTCATATTATTATTATTTTTATTAATTGTTACTAATATTATTTGTATCATTATTATACTTTTGAGATTTAATAAAAATGTAATATTTCATGCCAAACAAATGCAATGCTTTTTACATGTTGTTTGGATTAAAACGCTAAGGAGGTTAAATATAATTGCTAATTGTACTGTGAAAACTGATTAATTTTGTAGGACCTTTGTATTCTGTAAAAATTCTACATTAAGTGGTCACAAAACTTTGTTTAAAAAATGTGGAAAAAGCACTATCATATACTGTTGCATATGCAGAAAAGAAGAAAAAGGTTTAAACATGCCTTTCTATGATAAACATTGTGCTAGTGTTCCAGCATTTTAGTGCAAATATAGGGTTTTGTGCATGACAACTTTTGAATTATTCATTTCAAGAGAGATCTTTGGTCTTCATTTAAAGAATAACTGTTAATCTTTCATAAATCTTACTTACTTAATTAGATTTTGTGTAAGACTGATCTTTTTGCTCTTTGTTTCAGAATGAAATGCTTTTTGACATCAGTCTGTTGTATCTTTTGTCCAGTGTCCTTTTTTAAGAACAGAATATTTGTCTTCAAAAATGCAATGATCCACAAAACTGTTTTCATTTGATCATGACAACAAAGGTGTTCAGAAGGCCAATTTGTGAATTATTGAATACTGTATTAAAAATTACACCCAGAAAATGTATATGCTGTAAAGCTTTCATTTTTTCCCCCAAGAAAGGAGTAATGCCTATGATAAAAGAATGACTATATTGTTTTTGTAGCTGTTGTAATTCTAATTTCATAATTTACATTTATCTTAATTTTAGATATGCTGGCTTAGGACCTTGTGTCATTGTTTGTCCAGCCACTGTAATGCATCAGTGGGTGAGAGAGTTTCATACGTGGTGGCCACCATTTAGAGTTGCAGTTCTTCATGAAACAGGCTCTTTTACCAGCAAAAAGGTTAGTTCCTGTAAAGCATTCAAAGCTTACTTACATTGAAATGTTGTCATTCTTTAAATCATTAAGATAGAACTCAGTTTTATTATAACTTGTGTGACATTATTATAGTAATAAATGATTTTCAGAAATGCTATAGGGCGGCAATACAAATTCATGTTTATAATAAAATACTGTACTGGTTTCTTGTCCCAAATTAAACTACTTAGTTGTTTGTCAGGTTAATCGATACAACTGTCTAATATGTTTTTGACCTTTCCGTCTCATAAGTCTTTAAGCCTAATGTAAAGCAGTATTTCCAGGCCTTTAAGTATGATGACCTCCAAAGTTAACACACTCAATAATGTGATCTTATTTAAAGAAGTGAATGAAAGCATAACATTGCAATATTTAAGATTAGACTTGTAATAAACCATTGCTGAAAAAAAAAAAAACTTTAATAGAGGGAGAGACGGTGACTTTTCATGTTTTATAATACAGTGAAAAGTTCTGCACTTGGGGATTCTTTTGAATTGGTACATGTACAAATGATCATTTAGTCATTTCTGCATCTAGGCAACATTAAACACTTTAACAAAATGCCACAGTAAATTGTTGAATAAGAAATTATTGTAGGCAGTGTGGCGTAGTGGATAAGTGACGTTTTCATATATGAATGTGTGTGTGCACGCGTGAGAGAGGCAGAGACAGATTTGATCTCCTTCAGGTGGTTACTGGAATATAAAATAAACACTCGCAAAGGTATAACAAAACAGGTGTGCTTTTATTCTAGAATAAAACTGAATAACAAAAAATTCAAGTGACAACAAGATACCAAGAAGACGTGATTCATCAGTGTTTGTGTGTCTACAGTACTTATATCCTATCAGCGATATCTTTTTACAAGCAGCAAAACTTTACACCGGCTCTTACAGACTGAAATCAAATTATTCTTTTCTTTGGCTGCATATACTGTGGGCATGGCACTGCCAGATCTAAATACTAGCATGGTGAATTGCTCACATACTAAAGTGACTATAGCTGCAGGCGGAAATCCCATTTAACTTATGGTGCCAAGCAGAGTTGCGTTGCAGTGCAGCAGTCTATTAG
This sequence comes from Erpetoichthys calabaricus, assembly GCF_900747795.2. Lineage (NCBI taxonomy): Eukaryota > Metazoa > Chordata > Cladistia > Polypteriformes > Polypteridae > Erpetoichthys > Erpetoichthys calabaricus. The sequence goes on from NC_041395.2 coordinate 279,793,698, forward strand.
CCAGTGAAAGTGTTGTGAAGAAGCTGCCTATTGTTACAGCTCTGCCTTTGTCCAGAAATGGCTCCAAAAGCTTTATAACCACAGACTCGGAAAGTCTTTGCCCTTGGGTTGTAAATCAAAGCACACTTCTCAACAAAACATTGCCAGATGTCCAAAATCACAGCAAACTTGTTATTTTTCACACATTCTGCATGGGTGTCTTTGTTGTCAAAGCGCAAATGGCGTATGGTAGTCTGATAGTGGTCATGGGACATCGCATGTTTGATTGCTGGTACAACAAATAGTTCTGAGCAGACATGAAGCACAGCACCAACTGTGTCATCGCTGCTCTTGTGAAAAGAATGGAGGTAAACGTTATCAACTCAATGAGGGAGAGTCAAGTTAGTTGTACTACAACAATGTCACTGACAGAATAAAACTGAATAATTAAAAAAAAAAAAAAAAAAAGCAAAAATTTACACCGGGTGTTACAGACTCAAATCAAATGAATGTTTTAATATACTACAGTAATCCCTCCTCCATCGCGGGGGTTGCGTTCCAGAGCCACCCGCGAAATAAGAAAATCCGCAAAGTAGCAACCATGTTTATATGGTTATTTTTATATTGTCATGCTTGGGTCACAGATTTGCGCAGAAACACAGGAGGTTGTAGAGAGACAGGAACGTTATTCAAACACTGCAAACAAACATTTGTCTCTTTTTCAAAAGTTTAAACTGTGCTCCATGACAAGACAGAGATGACAGTTCCGTCTCACAATTAAAAGAATGCAAACATATCTTCCTCTTCAAAGGAGTGCTTGTCAGGAGCACAGAATGTCACAAATCAATAGGGCTGTTTGGCTTTTAAGTATGCGAAGCACCGCGGCACAAAGCTGTTGAAGGCGGCAGCTCACACCCCCTCCGTCAGGAGTAGACAAAGAGAGAGAGAGACAGAGTTTGTTTTTCAATCAAAAATAAATACGTGCCCTTCGAGCTTTTAAGTATGCAAAGCACCTTTCAGCATGTCGTTTCAGGAAGCAGCTGCACAAAAGATAGCAACGTGAAGATAATCTTTCAGCATTTTTAGACGAGCGTCCGTATCGTCTAGGTGTGCGAACAGCCCCCCTGCTCACACCCCCTACGTCAGGATCACAGATAGTCAGCGCAAGAGAGAGAGAAAAGTAAGTTGGGTAGCTTCTCAGCCATCTGCCAATAGTGTCCCTTGTATGAAATCAACTGAGCAAACCAACTGAGGAAGCATGTACCAGAAATTAAAAGACCCATTGTCCGCAGAAATCCGCGAACCAGCAAAAAATCCGCGATATATATTTAAATATGCTTACATATAAAATCCGCGATGGAGTGAAGCCGCGAAAGGCGAAGCGCGATATAGCGAGGGATCACTGTATAGCAATAATAAAAGCGGCTCATTACTCAAAATGCGGAGCGCCCGGTCTTGAACCCGGAACCTTTTGGTTATAAAAGGCAGTAGTTCTTACCTCTACACCATCCAAGAAAACATATCAACTTTCTGTCGATTGATATTTGAGCTTGACAGCAACATATAAATTGAATGATTTTTTTTTCTTTGGTTATATTCTTGGATAAAAGTGCACATGTTTATTTGGTATTTGGACTAAAGTCTTCACACATTATACACTTCATTGCTTTAGGTATGTGTTCAGCATTTCTTGCCTTGCATTTCCTTTCATCTTACACTTACAGATCATTGTAGACACAGAACACAAATGAAATGTATGTATTCCAAATAACGATATATTATTTACCTTATACAACTCCAGGCACCTCACTTGCAGATAAACACACTTGACCTGGGAGAATCTTTGGTGGGGGGATGGGATAGCAGGCTGTTTGCTGCTTGTGCTGATCAACACATTTACAAAACGAAAGACGCTAATGGAGAGGTGCGAAGAAATTTAAGGTGGCCTGGGATTACAAGTTTTTTCGTAGGCTTCAGGGATTGTAGTGTTAAAAAATAATTTTTTATTACATAAAGAATACTGCTTATTATGAGCAATACTCAATATGTGAGTGATGGCCTGATTGATAATGAAAAGATAAAAGTCATGAAACCCAAACAAAATGTAGTAAACCTGAGTTTAGGTAAAATTTATAAAATCCCACACCTTTGCAAAGCTAAATATGAGTTGATTAGTGTCAAGGAATGAAAAAGTAGATTGTAATTCAATTCCCCATCCTTAGCAAATGAGAAGTTATGTTCTTTCTTAGGCATCGTAGGATTTATATATACATTCATACCTATGAGCATGCAAGAGTTAGAATATCATGCAAACGTATTATACAAAACAAAGAGTACATATTTTAAGGTGTAAAAATGATTTCATTTTTGAGTTTTCAGTTGTTGCTGCTAATCTTAGATTTAAAAAAAAAACTTTATTAATTTTAATTAATTAATAGAAGTATGTGTGTGTCCTGTGGTGGCTGGCACCCTGCCCGGGATTTGTTCCTGCCTTGTGCCCTGTGTTGGCTGGGATTGGCTCCAGCAGACCCCCGTGACCCTGTGTTCGGATTCAGCGGGTTGGAAAATGGATGGATGGAAATTCTGTTCTTTGTATTGTGAAAGGGTACAGCCCGGACACAGACAGGAGGACACGTTCTTAAGCATCACCACACGTTTATTCACACTAATATATACAAGTCACTATGTGCACCGCCACCAAACACCCCCCACAGTCTCTCAACAGTCCTGGCTTCTTCACTATCCGACACTCTTTCCCTCTCACTCTTCAGGCCTCTCTTCGCCCACCTCCTTCTCCGACCTCGTCCACCTCCTCACCCGACTCCAGCCTTGATTGTCGGGAGGCGGACCCTTTTATAGGCAGCCGAATGCCGACCACACCCAGCCACCTGTGACAATACTCCCCCGCTAGCTGAGACCTCCAGGGGCCAGCGGACCGATCCGCGAGGACTGGCCTTCCTCGGCGGCAAGCCGACACTCCGTAGCCTAGGGCCCGATCCTGAAATTCCAAAAGAAAAAAAAGGGCGGAGGCGTTGCCCTGATGCAGCCCCTTGGCTTGTCCTCTGATGGGCCAACGCTCTCGGCCCCAATCGGCACCCTGATGCTCCGTTTTTCGGCTTCCCAGCCCGACAAGTCCGCGGTCCTTGCCACAGGACCACCAGCAGGAGCACACATGCTCGTCTCCTCCCAGCCAACGGGTTATTCCTCTGCCTCCACAGAGGACGGCCCTTCGAGGGACGCGCGCACCCAGGTGCACATCCTACCGTATCGGAGGAACTGGCTTTCTCAAGCCGCTTCCTCCTTTCATTTTGGGACGCCGTGACGGTTCGAATCTGCCCATTGCAAGAGGGCAGACACAGCCCCGCTGGCGTCCGGATCTTCTCAGGGTTGGTCTCTCTTTCCTTCCCCGCTGTGCCTCTCCGGTCAGAAGCTCCTTCGCCTGCGGCTCCTGATCGCACACCACTGCCATCCCTCCTGACTCCTGCGTCTCCGCCCGCAGGGCACATCGCTCGGCCGGCAGCAATAGCACAAGCTGCAGCTGTTCTTGCAGCTCCTGCAAAACCGCTGCCAAGGAGAGAGAAACAGCCGGCGGTGAGCTTACCTTTTGAGCAGCGCCACTCGCCAACTGCTCTCCATGGGCCCTTCCCTGCGGCTCACTTGGGTTTCTTCAAGGCACAAGACGGACATTCCCTGCTCCCGCCTCCGACCAATCATTGGTGAGGAAACAGGACACACTGTCCAATCCCGTGCCTGTCACGAGGAGGGACTTCTGGTCGGCGGCCATCTCGTTCTCCTCTCTCATATGGAGACGAGATTCCGGGCAGCTCTGCTGCTGCTGCTGCGGCTGTCGAAGCTGCAGCCCTTCCTTCTCGGCAGCTCCTCCTGCTGCCACGGCGACTTTGAGCCGCCCCTGAAACATAAAGTCCACCGGTAGACCGCTAATGGTCCGCGACTCTACATTTCTCTGCGGGGTTCAGTGCACGCCGCCCCTGCGGCACGTGGGTGAGCTTCCCTGCTGTGCCGGACCTTCCACAGACTTTTCCAACAATACAGGTCCACACCTTGAGCCAGGTACAGCATCCTGCCGACTACGCCACTGTGAAAGGGTACAGCCCGGACACAGACAGGAGGACACGTTCTTAAGCATCACCACACGTTTATTCACACTAATATATACTGTACAAGTCACTATGTGCACCGCCACTAAACACCCCCCACAGTCTCTCAACAGTCCTGGCTTCATCACTAGCCGACACTCTCTCTCTCTCACTCACTCTTCAGGCCTCTCTTCGCCCACCTCCTTCTCCGACCTCGTCCACCTCCTCACCCGACTCCAGCCTTGATTGTCGGGAGGTGAACCCTTTTATAGGCAGCCGAATGCCGACCACACCCAGCCACCTGTGACAGTATATTTACCTTATTTTAATGATTGTTATATCAAATTATTCTAATAGTAAATAAATAAGGAAATTAGTCGTCAGTTAAAGTAACTGGGTGGTTGTTAAAATCTTGGGAAGTGAAAAATAAATTTATGCACTGTTTTAAATCAAGGCACTTTATATGACATGATAGTAAAATTAATTGAAACAAGTCATACTTGTTAAATTCCTATAGAATGATTTAACCATACAGTTAATTTTTGGTTGAAATTCCTATAGAATGATTTAACCCTTCAGTGAATTTTGGGTTGAGACAGTAATATTGAGAACAGTAAAAATAATTGTATGGTTAATTGAGATAGAAATTCAGTTAAAACAAGGAATTGCTTTGTATGTAAAGACTAACTTTCTCCAGGACCACTATTGTGCATCTTAGATTATTAATCACTGATAATTGCATTGGTCTTGATTTCAAGCTTGTTCTGACTGAAAATGAGTATGACTTTATATTTGGCATCTCAATGCCATTGTTTTCTGCAATTTGACAAACTTTTCCAATGTAAATTTTACTTTTCTACGAAAATAGAATTATAAAGTGTCTTGAATGGATTAGCACCCTTTAATCTTTGGTATTTCTTCTCACTTGTTTCTTTTTTGCTTTATTTGTACTTTTTTTAATGCTTTATTTACTTTATGATGTGTATGCAGATGCAAATGGTTTCTTATTAGCTGTTCCACTTGCTCTTTAGGTCCAATTGTTAATTGCCATCATGACAAAAAGTAGGAAGCAAATAATTTTATAAAGTAAGCTAACTAAAATTAAGGAAAATAGACTAACTCAGCTCTTGTATGCTAAAAGCTTTTACTGTAATAAGCAATTTTCTAAATTTTATACAGGACTAAAACCTGCAATAATAGTAACTGGTGAGATTACAGACAGAATGCTGACATAAGCTTCTGATTAAATGAAATATCCCATTAAAAACCAGAATTAGCTTTTATTTAAGTTTTTTAGAATAAAAACCTGCAGTTAATATGGCTTTCTAGAGCCGGCATTAGGGATTCCGTTTTCAGCTTTTGAATGTGAATGGTCACTCAGTCAAGCACTTGCATCTCTGGTATTATTTCTGCTTGTTTGTTTTTGTAGACTAAATGAAACAAGGGTAAGGTGAATAACCCTGTTAAGGCAGAAATCTGCTTTCTTAGAAATCTCCATTTACATGCATTAGTTCACCTATGGAGTTCTCCTTTAGCAAAATGCTCTAATGCCGTTAAATGTCCTCATTGCCTGCCATGGATCCGAAAAAAGTATGAAGCCTATGTTTATTTTCTTATGTTTTATGAATACATTTAGTCCTTCATGTGCGATAAAGAAAATAAATTCTATCCCATTCTTCCGACATGTCTCGATGCATGCTCAATAATCCAGGTAATCCTGCTGTGATTGCAGCCATTCCCCAACTCTGTGTGAATGGTACTCATGGCCATTGATCAATGAACAATTTGCATATCATTGATCACACGGCCCATTGTTAGTCAGTGGTGCTAGTTTCAGTCATTATGCAAAAGGACTGTTTATAAGGTTGGAGAAACCTGCAGTCAACTGAGACTGAGGAAGTCACTTGGATGAGTGATGTAACGCATGTCCCTGGAAAAGAAATATGTCCAGATGAACTGAATCAACTTTCTAGAACATTCTTCCGAAGATTTGATGTATTAACACTGACCTCTGCAACACCTGATTACACTGTATTAACATATCTATAACAAATAGCTGAATTAAAAGTAAACTCACACTATATTTTTAGGTTTCTGTTACTGGATTGAATGCAGCACACTTTTTTCTGCTTAGCTGTGCGATTGAGCCCTATAAAGGAATGGCGTACCTTACTCCCTTCTTGCCTTATTCCCAGTAATTATCCCAATACTGGCATAATAATAACACAATTCATTTTACTTCAATGCAATAGATATTGTGTTAGGTACTTTAACACTAGAATTACCAGAGCCTATGGCCCACCTTAAATCCATTTGCACCTTTCCATCAGCATCTCTTGTCCTGTAAATGCGCCGATAAAGACAAGCAGCAAGCAGCCTGCTATTCCATCCCCCCACAGCTGCAGAACATGCACAAAGTTCTCCCAGCTCATGCCTTGATTGATTATCTGGAAGTGAAGTGCTGGTGTTTTAGAGTGGAAATAATAGATCGTTATTTGGAACACATGCATTTCATGTGTGTTCCATTTCTACAATAATCTGTGTAAATGTTTTTCATATTTTAGTAGTAAATGACAAAATGTTGGTATAAACTATATAGTGTGTGAGAACGGATCTACGAGTTTTTTTGTAAGCTCTGGTAATTCTAGTGTTAAAAGTAATCGTACTACATAATGCATGTTATTTTACCATGTTACTCCCATCATTGCTCCCAAGATTGTGCTGCTGAATTTAGCTCTGTACCTACAGCTCATCAACATAAATTTTATTGATTTCGAAACCATTGAGACATACTATTTCAGCTAGCAGAAGGAATAATGCACTCACATGAGCTTTTGCCTTAGGAATTAATCTTTGTTGACTCTTGCACTACCTTCCATCCCTGGCTGCTGGAAAGTGTGCTAACTTAACACATACAGAGGCTAAGAGAGTGCAACAGACATGCACAGACTACTAACTCCTTAACTGTAATCCTGTTAAGGGTTTACATGACAACATAACTGGCTACTTGTGGAGAAATCTACATGTGTTAACCAGGTTTCTTTAACCAGAGTAAGGGATTACATGGCATTTTAGAAACTGGGTTTCTGTGAACAACTGGGTTATTAAAGCACATGTAAACACACTCAGTGTCATCTTGTCAGTGAACAACTGGGTTATTAAAGCACATGTAAACACATTAAGTGTTATCTTGTCAGTGCCTATAGTTTGAATTCCAGAAATCACAATACAGAGAGGCCAGAGGCAATTTGCATATTCATGGCACATTTTTGTATTGTGTTGCCTAAAGTGGGAGAGTTCAGCCAAACCCCCCCAAACCAATTCTTTTTCTTGTATTTAAAAGTAACTGAGCTGCTTTATTTTTTTAACCAGAGAACATTGCAGAAACAAAGCAGTGGCTTCCAATACATCTCCTAATTTGCATAGCCATGCCATGTAGCCTTTTACATGTGTATCATAGATTACTATTAGAAAAATAAATATGTGAAAGACCCATAATCGGAATGGTGTGCCCCGAGCATGCACTGCTTACTGATAAAGAATTATTGTTATATTATTCACATTTTGTTTTAGTCATGACATTAATATGTCTTTTCATATTTTTCATATGCTGCAGTTGAAAACCTGAAAATAACTAGATAATTAATATTTAATAATTTATATTTTTTCTTCAAAAATCACTCCCCAAGTATTCCACCTGTTATAAGTGGTAAGGAGAAGTTAATTCAAGTCTACAAAATATCCGTAATAGGCCACACTTTAGCAAATGGTTTTTTGTATGTATTGTTTGTGAATATGAAGATTTTAGAATGTGAACAGTGGTTTCAGTATTGCTTGTTGAACAGGCATTTCATTAAAAAAAATAAACACCAAGATCAAGCAAGTTAGTGAACACAAAATTACTCTGCAAATAACCTGGTGAGAACATTGAACTATGTCTGTATTAAATGAAAGGAACATCATATTACATGGATGCTGCCACTTTTTGGAAATGACTGCATACAAAGTTAGAAAGAACTGCCAAATTGCCACTGGCATAGAAATATAAATGTCAGTGTAGTACAGAGATCGACGGACTCTGCAAGCTCATGTCACTTATTTTAGGTCCAGATAACACCAAATTGAGTTAGTTGCAAAAGCAAAGACTCTGTGTCTCCCCCCCCAAGCGACATAATAAAACTAGAAATGAAATTCTACTTTCAACATGGTATTGATTCCACATATCAGGAAAAATTTCCCTTTGAATAGCCGATTCCTCTTGAATCCTATTGTTATAGTAACAACTAAAGATTGTTTTCACAAGTAATTTTCATGAACATGAGCAATTTGCAGGAAGGTATGGGTGATGCTCATTAGTTGTACTAAGTTGAGGTGTATTTGCTGTCAAATATTATTGGGTTTCAGAATATGAGTGTTATTGTTTAATTTATTGTTTTTCTAAAATGTATTCATGAATTGTAATTTATGTCACATATAGAGATAGGCAGTACTTTCTTAACATTTATGTTTTATTGACATTCCATTTTCATTAATCTTAATGCATTTTGGGATTTTCAAACCTGAATCATGCTAAGAAAGGCCTGAGTACTTTATCAAATTTTATTTTTTTTTCTTCATCTGTTTAGTGATACAGTCCAGTTTCATTTGCTATGTGCTTTGTTTGTACTTGTGCCAGAACAATGCTTGTATAACTTGAAGATTAAAATATTACTCATCCCTAATCTATATATTTCATGCATGGAAAGGCCATTCTATTAGACTTTCACTTAATGAATGGCATTTGGTCCTCAAAATAGCCTTTTCTTCCATTTTTGTCAAACATTGTGTAATTCAAAAATTGTGTACACACATTTCTCAACAATGAACATTTAAAATGTGTATAGGCTAAGACCATAATTAAGTGAGATATTGTCATACACTTGGTTCACTGGGCTACATGTGTTTGAGAATTTTTCATGCTTAAAATTTACTGGAATACAATACCCATTTGTTAGGTAGTCTTGAATTCATGATAGTTCCAGATCCTCTGATGGCTCTGTTTGGGGTTATAGTGAATGAGATGTTACTACTTAATATGATAATGTAAACTGTACTGTTGACATCTTCCTGAAGTAGAGAGAACCTAAGACAATGTAAAAATTGTCCAATTTTAGGTAAAATTAAAAAAAAAAAAAAATCAAAAACACTTTATAAGGAACAGTCTAAAACTAGAATCTGGCACCATTTGTTGTCATTATTTAAGCAAGCATGTTCCAGTTCTGCTAACCTTTTGGATGCCTCTGTATCTGTTGGTGTTTACTCAATTAAATTTTATCTTCTTCCTGCTTGACCGCTAAAGTAGAAATGATTTTTTATGTCTCACTAACATGATACATACTTATATAATTGTTAAAATTAAGATAAAATAGTTAAGCGAGATATTCAAACATAATTGTCTGTTATTTTTAGCAAGAAAAAGTTAGTTAATTCATACTTATTTAATGTAATATATGTGCATTTTTAACTATGTACTTTAAAATAAACTATAAAAATATTCTGAGCATTGCTTCTGTTTTGTTATACTTTGTCCTTTTGTGCTTTACACAAAGGAGGGAAAAGGCATTTTTTAGAAGATCATAATCCAAGCAATGCAACTCCATTTCATAGCAAGAGCTTGTGATTGAAGGATGTGTACAGTTAAACATTATCACTTGTGTTTTTTTTTTCCTTGTTGTCAGCACAAATCCTCATTTATTAAAGATTTAGCTTGAAGGAAGTTTTAATTAATTACAGGTTCAGTAATTCCTGACTAGGAAGCTCCCATGCTATGTTTACTGTGAATGGCCTTCATGAGCCTCTGTTTCACTTGAGTTCTTGCTGCTACCTGACAGTGTGATTTATGGCTGTTGTTTTCCACCAGTCCACTGTTTGCCCTCTAGGAGGGATTGGTCTCAAGAGCCTCTGTAATATCTGCAGCACATTCACAAAACGTCTTTTAATGACAGCAATACAGCATTCAGTAAGTCAGGCTAATAGCAGATGTACCCTATTAATTGCAAAAAAACTGGGAGAGGTTACATATTTTACAAGCTTTTAATTTGAAGCCACCGGAGATGACTTGTGTTAAGTGTACAGATAGAGATCTCTATTATATTTTGTGATGGTCTGTTACTAGGTTTCTAGTAGAAAAATGACAGAGTGATGTCTGTTCACCTTTATGCTGCAAATAATGATTTTATATGTCTGTTATGCTCATAAAGAAAATATATAAAGTATGTAATTTAAGGAACATCAGTAAAGAATTGTGATAAGGGGATACCAGTTAGCTAACCTCAAGTTAGGATTTTGGAAAGAAATACTAATTTATTATGTTGTAATTCACCCTGTCATTAGTAGTAAAATACATTTTATATAACCTGATTTAGGAAGTATTATGATCTATTTATTTTTAAAAATGACTAGTATGCTTTAACGGAAAATGCAAAAATAGGAAGTAGGATGGCACTGAAACTAAGAATTTTAAAGAATACTAGGCGAAGACTGTAGCTGGCAGACTGAAGTTTTTAAAAGATTTTACATACACTTCAAGTTTTCAGTTTTGATTACAGTATTTTGTTTGTCTTAGTTTGGCATGATGTTTACAAATGATAGCATTTTAAGTAGTAACTTTTACATTTTGAGTATCTAATTTAAAGAAAAAGTGTAATTTAATTGCATTTTCTAAATACACTATATCTACACCAATTCTTTGCCTAAGAAATATCCTTTCTTCTCTTATAATTTTAGGACAAACTTATTCCTGAAATTGTTGCTTGCCATGGAATATTAATCACCTCTTACTCTTTTGTTCGAATAATGCAAGAGACAATGCAAAAATACAACTGGCATTATGTGATTCTAGATGAGGGACACAAAATACGCAATCCATATGCTGGAATCACAGTAGCGTGCAAGCAGGTAAGCACAATGTTTGTCGTGTCAACTGAATTAAATTGTGCATCACATAAAATTGTGATTTTTTTCTCCCAAAACTTAGTATGTTCACTTACTAACAAATCATATTTTCTAATAAAAAATAATAATTGAAAATAATAATAATGTAATATTGAAATGCACTATAAATTATATAGTAATCACGAGAATAATGTAAATTGCAAAAGTAAAGCTGTCAATAATGTCAAACTCTTATTTTTTGTTTATGTTCCCAAGGATAGCTGTTTTACTAAATGCAAAACTTACATTATCCCTTAAACAAGAGATAGTGGGTTTCATAATGTACTCTTTTACTGTTCAATTTTCTTTTATAGTTTGTGTCAAATAATACCATTAGGCAAATTTATGTTAAATCAGGTTTTAATAACATGAGATTGATGAAGCCCAAATAACACTCTGATATTTTTCTTTCTATTATTTAAAAAGCAGGATAGGAAGCTATAATACATGCTTCAATTGCTCAACTGAATAGCAAAATTATTAGCTCATAGTTACATCAGGGGAGCATTTTTGCTTCAGCTTCAGTTTCAGTATTGATATCCTGGCGAGGTTTATAGAAAAGTTAATTAAAAAAAGGATAAACTCTCTTTGTCTAATGTAAAATTAATCATTTTCATTAAATTTGGTCATGATGAGAAAGAATTCCTGCTTCTACGTAAAACATAAAGGAATATTCTTGTGCTTAATTTAAAAAGAAAAGTCTGATATATTAGGTATCATTATTCATTTTTTTCTTTATTTTTGTGCTTTTTGAATATTTCAACTAAAGAAGATTACTGTATCATTTGTTATCATTAACTGTACTTTCACAGTATATATTAGTCAGCAATTTGCTTTTCTTCTAATGGAGTGGCTCTTAGTTGTAGACAGCTGCCCCCATTAATTGCCTACCTTTGTTTTGCAGTTTTCTGTGACTTAATGTTTTAATTTTTAAAGACATACAAGTATTTAATTAACTTGTTCTTTAATATTCCTTTCAGTTTCGTACTCCACATCGTATAATTCTGTCTGGTTCTCCAATGCAGAACAATTTAAAAGAATTGTGGTCACTTTTTGATTTCACTTTTCCTGGAAAGCTAGGATCTTTACCAGTATTTATGGAACAGTTTTCTGTACCTATTACTATGGGAGGCTATGCAAATGCATCACCTGTTCAGGTAAATTATACAATGTTTTACTGTAAAACCTACTTTAAATAGTAACTTCTGGGATCAAACTATTCTAGTGATGGATTAAAAGTAAAGAATTGTGTTTTTGCCCCAATTTATTTAGTCTTGTGTTATTCCTGTGTCTGTGCCCACAAGAAAACAAATAAACAAAATGAGTGAACTGTTACTCAAGTTGATTTCATTTTGAATATGATTTAATTTTATGCTCGCTTTAGTTTCCTATTTTTACCATGTATCATGTAAGTATTATATAGTTGAGGAATAGAAATCTCTCTGCAGATTTTAGTAAAGAATGTTTTTCTAAATACCAATGGAAATACAAAAAGCAGGTTCTCTTAAGAAATTATGAAAATTAGCAGACTGAGCTAAATAATATTTACAGTGACACATTTAAAGCAATGGGACACATGAGGATTTGCTTTTGCTTTGTTCAATATAAGCTACGTTGAATTGCTTTTAGTAATACAGAAGATTGTTTCCAATAAAATATATAATATTTCTCTAACTCAAATACTTCATTTTTAATCCATTTTGCATAATTTGCCTGAGCGATGCCAGTAGGTACTAGTATTTCAAGCAATTTTGATTATTCTGATTACTTTGTTAAAATTACCTATTTTGCATTTTTCCATATCTTAAAATTATGCATGCAGTTGAAAATGCAGTTTATAGTCTTTATTTAAACTCTGATATACCACCAAGGTTAAGTATGTTGAAAAATTCAAAAGGTAATCTAAAATGGTTGTATAAGTTCAGCCCCAACAGTCTGCGATTGTTAAATTACTTGAAAAGTGTGCCACCTCCAGCGCATAATGGTGAGGCGTAATGAGGTCACCAGTTTATAATAATTAAAAGCATACAGAGAAGCACAGAGCACAAGCAAACATGTACCTTGTGTAATGGTGCCTAAGGGAAAACCTCTCGGGAGATTGCCAAAGAACTATAGAATATAATTTCTTCTTCCAGGGCAAGAACCATGCTTTTTAAAGGGACATCTTTAAAAGTAACAATACTTTTTCTGTCATGTTGTCCTATTATTATGGCAAACACAAGTTCCTAATTGTATTTATTACTCTGCACTGCACTGATTGAAGAACTGGAAAGTGGTTCCTAATAAGAACAGAAGAGGTTGCTTTTCCATTTGAAGCTTTGCATAACAAGGTGGTCTTAAATATTTTGGATCATTTATGTGGAATAGCCCAAAGTACAGAAGAACCAGTTGTGGGTTTTCTTTAATATAGATATCCTGTAGATATTTATAGATATACACCCCAGTAAAGATGAATGTTTTTTTAAAAAAAAAAAAAAGGTTATAAAAAATTCAAACCTTTAACTGAAGTAATTTTTGTCTGAGAAAAAAATTATTCCTCATCAAGAAATAATTATTTCTAGCAAAACCAAACATGCCGTGATTGTTGTACACCTGCATGTAATACTGTGTACAGCCTACCTTTTATAATAAAACATTACTGAGTTTTCTCACATCTTATAAGGGTGGACAATATATAGCAGGGACTCTGAGACCATTATTCTTTACAGAATCTCTCATCTCATCTCTTGTGCACTCTTCTTTTCAGCTCACCCCACAGGTTTTCAGTGGGGTTTAGGTCTGGTGCCTAAGACAGCCATAGTAGAAGCCTGATTTTGTGTTCCACAAATAATGTTTGTGTTCATTTGAGCCTATGTTTTGGGTTATTTTCCAGCTTGAAGTACCAATAATGGTTTGTTTTAGGTTTTTGGCATAGGCAGCTACATTTAAATTTAAAATCTCCTTGCTCCTTCCCTGGGCTGTTGGAAGAAACAAAAGTCCACAACATCAAAACAAGTTATACTTTACAGTGACGATCAGGTTTTCTTGGTATAGCCATCCTCCTTTTTATACAAAACCCACCTTGAGTGTTTTTTTTTGCCAAAAAGCTATTTTATTTCCGGTAGTGTTTAGCAAATTCTGTTTTTTTACATTTGTGGTTAAATGACAGAAAATGCCTTTTCCTGGCATGACTTCCAAACAATCTGTTGGCATGGATGTGACACCTGATGGTAGTTTTGGAGACTTCGTAACCCCAAGGTGCTACTTCTTTCTGTTTTTCTCTAACAGTGATCTTTGGAGATTGTTCTAGCCCTCTCACCATCCTGCTCACTGTGCATGGGGGCAGAGTAAACTTGGGTCCTTGTCCAGGCAAGTTGGTAACAGTTCTAGTTGATCTAAACTTTTTAATTATTGCCCTAACTGTAGATATGGGCATTTTCAGGCAAATAGCAATTTGTGTCAAAACACACTTCTCCTTCATTTGAATTGTGTGTTCTCTTATATTTCCCATGCTGAATAATGAATAAGAAACATTTGCCACCTAATATTTAACACCTAGTGAAATAGTAATTCATGGAAATCTTTTTGAATGTTCATACAACCTCTTTTCAGCTATAGCTGAAAAAAATGCTTCAGTTGCACTTTGTTCATAAAAATGTCTAGTGGTGCCAATATTTGTGGCACATGTAATTATTTCTTGTTGACAGAGTATTTTTTCTCAGAATAAATTAATTCAAATAAAGGTTGGATTTCTCTCATTTTTTTCAGTGCAAGATTAAGGAAATTCACCAATAGGTGATTTTTTTTCCACAACCCTCTTCACTTTACTAGGTATGCCAATAATTGTGGAGGAGACTAGATATATAGATAGATGCAGAGAACGAGATATAGATGGATAGCTATTAATGTTATATGTAATTAAGATTCCATAAGGTAGTCCCTTTCACACCCTATGAGCTTTCCATTTTGTTTTTTTTAGTCCATTTTTGGTATCCATACATTACCTCTTTAAACGTTCTTATGCTTTTACTAAACTGACTGTACTGCATTCCGTCAACACATCAGCTATAAGATATTAAAGAATACAATGTTAATTGGAAACTATATCTCATCGCTACATGAAAAATGTAACAATGTCCGAGAGGTGACAAACAGCAGTATGCTGTTGTTCTCTTAAAGGGTAATGCATGAGTTGTATGCTGTTGTTGGGCTAAATTAATCCCTGTTGTAAAAATAATGCATCTAATGTGCTAATCGTGCTTCTTTTGCCTTGGGGGGTTCCCTTTTGGTAATATTTCTAGGTATTGTCTGGTACAACATTACTAAAGTCAACCATTACAGATAAATATTGAAAAAGGACAGAAATAGCAGCAGACTTACAAGAGCCTAAGTGAAGTCACATTCAGAAAACAGTCAACTCTTGCCTGGATAAAAACCCTAGCATAAAAGAGACTTTAGAAATAGTTAATTAAGAGTTCATTTTTAAATAACTAAATGTACATTGTTACCTTCTCTTTCATTAGAGGTTGCTGCTAAGCATAACAATTGAAATAATTGAATTGAGCAAAAATATAATCTTTGAGCTGTTTTATTTTCAGCATTTGAAATATATTAATATTCCCCTTTACAAAACATCTGCAAGTGATGTGTGATTTTTTTGTAAAATATTTTTCCTTAGTGTCCTGATTATTTTTCATAATTATTCTCTTAAAGCATAAAGGCAATTATTTACTTATTGCTGTAAATTGTATTTTGCATGATATCTAAAGTTTTGATGTTGTACTCAATGAAAGGTAATAAAATATATGTAGCAAACCTTTGTTAAATTGAATGCTTGACCATAGTTACAGTAGGAAAAAAATACATATTATGTGAACTTCCTCTGGGGCATTAGGTCTCTTTTACATTTTAAAGACGTTACATCAAGTTTATTATTGGTACTAAATCTTCCTGTTATGAATTAGTATGGATATGTGTTTTAGTCTGCCTTCTAATGGAAAGCATTTCATCTGTTGTCTGTTGCTGCAGAAAAAAAAAAATTATGTCCTAGTGCTTGTCAAGACTGGTTCAGAATATAGATCAACTAAAAGGGAACTATAGGGCCAGGGTAATGTACAGTACAGAAGTGCCTGTCATTTAAAGCATGAGCTTAGGAGAAAATTTACCAGTTACTTTCAGTGAAAACATGTTAACATGTTCCAGCAGAGACTAATAATAAAGGGATAAATAGTCTGATTAAAATTACGTTTTAACACAGTGCTTATGGTATCAGTATCCGTGTTAAAATGTATCTTCAAACCTTTTAGCTGTAATTCAAATGGCATGTCACAGGTACTTGTGTGTGTTGTCTTAATTTTCACATTACAACATTTTATTTCATTTCTTTCAGTATGTTCTTTTGGTTAAACATACTAAAAGTTAAATACATTGGTTTTGCAGTTTTTAGTCCCAATAAAATGGAAATGCAACTTAAAATGTGAAGTGCTTTTTTATTTTTTTTGCATGAACATGCAGAGTTACTGATTTTGATTAGTCTACTTGGCAGCTACCTTTCGTGGTATGTATAATCTTAATTTAATCTGCTCTAAACATTACCTGTATGTTCTGTGTGGATCTGGAAACTTTCCTAAGATGTCTCATTGTTTAGAATAAATATTTTTAAGAATCTTTAGCTTTAATGTCTTTGTAGATATGAAAACAAGAGCCACTGTGTCATCAAAGTATAAGAGTATAAGATGGATAGCTTGAAAGCTCAACCACACATAATAAAGCCCTTAAAATAACAAAATGTTAAAGCTAAATCTAAACATTATTGTACTGAAAATAACAAATTTATTTTAATGTAAGAAATTTAAACCACTTTAAAAGATGATGTATGTTTAAGGTGGTGAATTGAATAACATAGTACTTCTATCAGTGATCTCTTGTTCAATAATGTAGTGAACCTATAGATTTGCTTTTCTAACTGCCTTAAAAGGGATATTGATGTTCCTTCCTCTGCCAATAATGAAAACCTTTACTAATTATTAATGTTATTAAATGGTTGGAAGTAGCTATCATAGGTTTATAGTGCTCATTTAGTATTCTTCTTAGAGTGAATTCCTCTTAACTGTCTATTCTGAAGTCCTTTGGCCTTTTGTTGTCTTAGAAGTTTTCATTTTCCTTATGTGGTCTGTGGTCTTGCAAGGTTTGAATTTAGTACAAGATAAATTGCTTTGCTGCTGACAATTATACAGTTTACTGTTAACCCCAGTGGTTTTTCCTTTTCCATCAGTTATTTTTAATAATGCTTTTTGCTGGCCATCTACAACTTTGCCAACTAGCATTCTGCACTTGATAGGGCCTTGATTGTTCTACACTAGTAATTGCTAGGAGAAAATTATTGTACTGCAGCTGACACTGACAATGTATATTGTCTTATGCCCTATTTGAATGAAAATACACTATCTAAGCCCCATATGTTTATATTGTTACAACCTTTTGTATAGAACTGAGCACCCATTGCTTGTTTTCTGTGGTGTAGCTAATTTGTAAAATCAGTAAACTTTATGCATTCTTGGAATGTTAGTTACTGGTGACAGTATAATGAGGCTGGCTATGGGCTGTTTGTGAAAAATTTTCACCCAAGCTCTGTTTTAAAAGTGTCTTTATTGATAGGGCATTGAGTCCCCCAAGCCTTCTTGTGACAAATGGCAAGCTTTCTGAGCATCCCTTGCATGTTTTATGTGCCACCTCCTGGAATGTTACTAACAGTAGAGACATAAGACAGTAGCCAAGCTCATAATAGTAATAACAATTCTTTACATTTGTATAGCAACTTTGCTCACTATTCACTGCTCCTCAGTAAGTGGGGAACCACTTGAATCACCATTAATGTGTTACATCTACCTTGATGATGCAACAGCAGCCATTCCTGCACCTGTATGCTCACCACACATTAGCTGTTAGGTAAGGAAGTGGTAAGAGAGAGAGCCCAATTAGAGAGTGGAAGATTAGGGGGCCAGAATGACTAGTCCATGGTGGGCAATTCAACCTGGACATCGGTGAATGATGCCTATGGGTATTTTATGACCACATACAGTCAGGACTTCGGTTTTATGTCTTGTACAAAGGGCCACACCAATTTTACAGCACAGTTTCTCCATTACTACACTGGGACATTGGAATCCACATTCAAACCACAGGATAAGTGCCCCCTGCTGGCCTTACTAACACCTGTTCCAGCAGCTACCCAAGCTTTTTCTAGATGGTCTCCCATCCAAGTACTGTTTGGGTCCAAACATGCTTAGTCCCCATCTTCATAATTTGTTTAGCACTACTTAGTGACCACAGTAAATTTATACTCCCTCTAGATTTTAATTTCAGTGTTGTGCATAATATACATTATGGTTATGCATATCTTGTATAATTCTCTATACTTTGTGGTCAATACATTGAATTAAATCAGAAAAAGAAAGAATATCTACTTTTCTGTTTGTATCGTAAACGTGGAAATGTTCTTTAGCATCATATTATAGTTACGTCATGTCCTAGTTTAATTCAAATAGATGAAGCATATAGTTGTAAATCATAGGGCTGCTAAAATAACATGAAAGTTTTAACTGTGTTTCAGATATAGAAAAATATAAAAAAAGAATTAGTATTCAAACTTAACTATACTGTGTGGCATCAACTGAAGCACCCAATTCTACCCTGCCTTGCAAATTCAGAACTGATTAACATTAAGTGTCACAGGGTTGGCAGTAACAGAAGTGGGTGTTTTGTGTCTTTTATCATCTCTTTTCCATGTCTGTCTCTCTAGCACTTCTCTAAATCTTTAATATGTTTTACCATTCAACAGAGGAGAGATATTTCTAGAGTACATGTAGAAAGGTATAATTAAATTATTACTTTTTGTTTTTGTTTTAATTATCTTTATTATTGGGTGATTTGATTATTAAGGTCCTACTTGAATTCCTTTGCACCTCTCCATCAGCATCTTTTTGTTTTGCAAATGTGCCGATCAGCACAAGCAGCCTGCTATACCATACCCACCCACAAACACCATACTCCACCGGAGCAAAAAGTTCTCTCAGTTCAGGTTTTGGAATTGCATAAGGTAAATAATATGTTATTTGGGACACATGCATTTCATGTGTGTTCTGTGTCTACAACGATCTGGGTAAGTGTAGGATGACAGAAAATGCGAGAAACACAAGAAATGTTGAACAAATACCTAAAATAGTACTATAACATGAAAAAAGTTTCTAACTACAAAATTTTGACATGGAGTGTATAATGTGTGAAGACTGAAATTCAAATATCAAATAAACACTTTCACAGAAGGTACACGTATAACAAAACAAGTGCGCTTTTATTCAGGGGTATAACCGAAGAAAAAGAAATCAGTTTAGGGTACGATGCTGACACGACAGCTTGGGTGGTGCAGCGGTAAGAACTGCTGAATCATAATCAAGAGGTCGCGGGATCAAATCCAGGTGCTCTCCAGAATTGCCATTTTGAGTAGTGAGCTGCTCTTATTGTTACTATTGTACCATAAAAACATACATTTGATCTGAGTCTGTAACAGCTGGTGTAAATCTATGATACTTGTAAAGGTTAGCGTTTTTTTTAATTTTTTTTTAAATTCAGTTTTATTCTCTCGGTCACGTACACGCTCACCTCTGACACTGCTGTTTTCAAATAAAGACATGCTATAACAGAAGTGTGTTTTAAGGCTTTTTTTTCTTTTTCATCTTAACATAGAGCATTTAAAAGAGGGCTGTTCTGGTGTGTGTTTTTTTTTCCTCCCTCACTTCACAAATGTTTCTTTTGTCCTTGAGATGATTTAAATTGTGAAATTCACTTCCTTTCATGCAGATTGTATCAGTACTGCAGATGTGTCATTTTGAACTCTCAATATGGTTGTTTAAAAAGAATAGTTTTGGAAAATATCAATTGATGTATAACTAGTGTGTGTATAGTAATTGACTTTTGTAAAAAGAGGGTTAAGTTCCATTTTTACATTAATTATGGTTCTGAATAAGTTATCTGGTGCATATTACTTGTTTTTTGCATTTGTTAGTTACTTATATAATATACATTGCTTTCCATTTTCTTTTGAATTAACAGCGATAAAAAACTGAGGGCTCGAAGTTGTTCCAATGTCAGACCTCTTCCTTGTTTATATAGCTGTAAATGTGTCATAAAGGTGTCTAAATGCAGTGGTTTATAGCTGCAGAAAGTTATAATTAATGAAAGCAGCTTGCATTAAAAATGACTTGATGGTTCTTTTTCTTTCTTTCTTTCTTTCTTTCTTTCTTTCTTTCTTTCTTTCTTTCTTTCTTTCTTTCAACTGTAAAAGTTTAAAGTGCCACACTGCTTTCGTACATGTGTGCATGTGTTCTGCACTTTTTATTTTTATTTCATTCTGACATGCATAGATATATCTTAACTAAGGGTGTGTGCCACCTATGGCAGCCCCTGCCCCTGTCAACAGCTCTCTATCAGTCCACGGTGATTTTTTTGTGAAATGGAACTAGCTCTTTTTGCAATATTTCACAGAAGGAGGACCTGGGATGCAAACCTGTTATTTCCTAAATGTCAGACAGCTGTGCTACTACTGCGCCACCTGTGTGGCTTGTTGACTGCTAACACACAACTGAACCACTACTGTTCTTAGTGGAGTGAATGTCTTTCAGTAAGACATTCATGTGTTCCTTTAAAATTTTTAAGTCAGCCTTACAAGAAAATAAGTAACCTTGAAGTCATGAAAAATGCCAATTTTAAGATGCAGTATTTGAATGATTTCACTTTAGACCTGATGCTGACAAAGTCTAACCCATCACAGTTACCAAGACCATTTAGTGTGATGTCACCCATCAGTATCTGTTGTACTCAAGATGACATTCTACAGTTGATTTCAAATATTAGAAAAATAAAGCTAATCTTCAGTATAATATCTGTTACAGGATTTCAATATTAATTTTAATCTGTTTTGTTTCATTTAATAAATCAGCATTATTTAATAGTCTGTTAATTTAAATAAATTGTAATAAGAAGGTATACCTAATTTAAATTCACGTATTAATCATTTAATGCTTAGAAATGACCTAATACAATATAATATTTAATGATATTCACACTTTAACAGTTCATTTGGATCTGAGAGCCTGGTACCCATTTCTCTGTTTTGCTGTTTACAATTTCCTATTTAGTGATGTAGGTAATTGTTAGTTGTTTGCAGGCCACACGTACTTCATAGATAATCCATTACAATGCCATATGTTCACTTAGGATTGAGATGACCTTTTATTTTCTGTGATCACAAGCTCATTCACTCAGTGCCTTTTGTACTCTCAAGTGGGCACTAAGCTTCACTTATTGTTTTGCATCCTGCAGTGCTTCAGGCCTCCTGTAGGTTTTTGTTTGATCTCTAGACCCTTAGATTACTAGTAAATGGTATTTGGCCTACCAGTGGATTAGCCAAACTGAATTGATAAAAGGGAGCTTGCCCTAAGGGCAACTAGCACTTCTATAAATCTTTAATATGTTTTACCTCTTAAAAGAGGAGAGAGACATTTCTAGAGTATATGTATAAAGGTATAATTAAATTATTACTTTTTTGCTTTTTTTTCTAATCATCTTTAGTATTGAGTGAATTGATTATAAAGGTTTTAATCAATTATAGATTCAATTGTAAAATTTTTCTCATCTGAATAATCATTAGCTGTGGGTTCATTAGTGCACTGCCAAATTAATAGATGAATGTAGCAATATTTTTTTGTAAACCTATTTACAAATGTTATGATAGGCTTTGCTGCAGTACAAGTGTCATGAAAATTAATTGGTGATTTATGATAGTTTAAAAAAATATATACTACAGTGTAACTACAGGGTATGACTTTTATACTTGATTACTGTTTATTTTATATATAGTTACTTTTATTTTATTCTTAAATGTTTAGTAGGAATGTTTATTACGTTAGGGTAGGAAACATGTTGAAATATTTTGTTCAGACCATTTATACATTGCATTTGTTGTCTGAAACAAAATCTTTGATATGTAAGATTAAAGCCAAATAACATTTTTTGTTTGTGTATTTTAAGATTTTTGATTTTTTTTTCCATTGGTTTTATAAGCAGACGATCTGCATCAATTTGGCTATTTATCATTTTTCTTTTTTACTTAATAGGTACAGACTGCATATAAATGTGCTTGTGTTTTACGAGACACAATAAACCCATATCTTCTTCGAAGAATGAAAGCAGATGTAAAGACTAATCTTTCCTTACCAGACAAAAATGAGCAAGTATGTAGATCATTTTTGTAATTCTTGTAGCTGGGGCACAATTTTGGGGATATTTAGTGTACTGTATGACTTTTAGTTACACAGTATTAGTAACAATATTTTTAATTAACAGCATTTTTATTGCTATTTTAGGTTTGTTAGATTTTTATATACTAACAAACATTAATACTTTCAAGAAAGATTTAATTTGTACAAGTATTAATGAGAAATTATGCCATTTGTATTTGGCCTTTCCAACATATAGTTAACAAAAATTCTGATTATTTTGTTATTTTCATAGATTGAGATTTTATTTTTATTTTTTCTTATCTATAAATTTACTCTGTTAATCAGTTTAATCAAACTAAGAAAATTGTATTTTATAACTACCTCATTGGTTGTTGAAATTCCTAACATATACCTTTTATATACAATGTAACCAAATAACCATAATCACAAAAAAAAATATTTTTATGAATTGCATTAATCTATTCCATCCTTGCAGATTTGGCACTACATGACATAAAATCTACTTTTCCTTGTTTGTCTGACCTGGCATTTCATGCATAAGTGCATTTTTATTTATGTGGATTTGTGCTTTCTTTAATAATTTGTGTTGAACAAATTTTATTTAAGTTTGTATTTGTCTCAAGCTCCCTGAGTGGAAAGAAGTGAGAAATTAGTGACTTTTTCAGAACAGGCAGTAGTATCAGTGTTTCAGTGTTTAGTAATATTTAAAGAAGAAAACTTGCCTTACATTACAAAAACTTGATTTTTTTTTTTTCTTTCAAGGTTTTGTTTTGTAGATTAACAGAGTGTCAGCGTGAGATTTACCAGAGTTTCATAGATTCAAAAGAAGTCTATCAAATCCTCAATGGAGAAAGGCAGGTGGGTCATTTTGAATGAAATGTTCATATTTTGTCCCACCGTGGTTAAAATGGAGCAGCAGAATGATTAATATTGTTGCCTTACAGCTCCAGAGACCTGAATGTGAACACCAGCCTAGTCACTGTATTTGTGGGGTTCGTTCTCCCTTTATTTGATTGAGTTCTGTCCAGGTATTCCTCCCACATTCCAAATGTGTTTGTTAGAATGATTGACATCTCTAAACTGTCATTGATGATGGACATATACATAATGGTGTCTTGCAATGGACTGATGTCCCACCTAGAAATTCTAGCTTCCTTATGCCTGATCTTACCTAGGTAGGCTCCACTTCCTATGCTAAATTCTAATAAGCACGTTCAAAAAAACAGATGAATGCATGAATTGAAACCTAGTGAATTTATTTTGACGTATTTAAAGTTTCTAATTGACACGGAGTGACATCTTATAAATCTTAAAATTTGGAGCAGTTAATTTACACAGATGGTGAGAATTTCAGCACTTAATATGTAGACAAATATGATCAAAATGCAAGCAATGTTTTTTCTGTTTAACTTATTTTTGATGTATATACATTATGGCATTTTGTGCATCTCCTGAACCCAAACATGGACCTAAAGTAGCCAGCAATTATTTATTTATTTTTATATATTTGTGCATGATACTTTTATTAGGAAAAACAAACATATGTAGAAGGGTTGGAAGTAAGGTGTTTAAAAAACGAAACAAGTTGGAAAATGTATAAATGGCGTAACATTCGTGTGTGTTTGGGGGCTACATTAACTGATATGAAAGATTGAGCATTTCACTTGTTATAGTTAGTTAGTCTGAGAGTCACTTATCACATTTTTAAGTATCTCTATAACAGTGTATGTAGTTAAAAATGTAGCCTAAATAAGCTTGTGGTGGCTCAATAGCTTTCATACACAGCACATTCCAGGTGAACTGAAGTAAAAATCATGGCATTGATTGATGCATGTTAGTGTTTGGGGGTTTCTTTGACTAAAATAACTATTAATATGACCATATGTAAGGAGAAAAACAGCTGAAACAAGTTCCACATCTACCGAATTATATTAGTTAAAATCCGGCAATTCAATAAAATGTTTTAAATAACTAAGAATTTGGAAAGGAACTGATTTATTATATAATGGAAATACCAAAGGTGACAATTATCTTAGAATTTAATACTAGTCTAAGGGCTGGTTTATACTTCACGCTCTGAACACATACGCACATGCATCATGGCTGCCACATGTTCCCAGCATTCATTTGGCACATCCTCTGAGCACATCCTCAGAAACTAACATGACGAGTGTGCGAGTTGCAGTACCAGCAAAAAGTCGAGAGGTGCAGTGTGACAGAAAGCCGCTTTGCGGATTGTATAAGGTCAATACATATGCTTCGATGTTTAATGAATGATTCCATGTGGAGAGGAAAAATGGCAACATACAAATGCATTCGTGGTGCTTTTATATTCAAAAGTTGCATATTCCCCATCGGAATGACACGATACATTTTTTTGCACCTTCATAATAACATCAGAAGGTATGGTTAGGGACATAGTGAAAAGGAGTATTTTGTTATTAAAGTGGAAATTTCATCTGAAATCTCAAAATGACCACTTTAATCTTGTAGTTTATTTAACCATTGAAGTAGACTGTCGTAAACATTATCTTAAAACCGACCCAGCTGTTAATCTCAATGTGTTTCTGTGGCTTCTTCCTGCATTGAAAGCAGTAATCGCCATACAGAACACATTAAATTTATGATATTCCACCTCTCTGCACATTTAGAATCCTTAGATTTATACTAGATATCACTTTCATGATGAAATGCATTAAACTATGTATATTACATCTTACAGATAAATTGTTAACTTCATTTAAATAATGAATACTGTTAGCGCTGCTGCCTCATAGGAAGTCACATCTTTTGGTGTTCCCTGCCTGGAGTTTGCATGTTTTCCTGGTGGGTTTCCACAGTGTGCTCCGGTTTCCTTCCAAAGATATGCAGGTTTGTGGATTTGTTGATGCTAAAATGACGCTAAGTGTATGAGCGATTAGCTGATGCCCCATCAATGGATTGTTTCTGCCTCATGCCCAATACTAGCTGGAATGGGCATATCCCTAGATTGATCATTAAACATCCATCCTTTTCAGAGATATTGTGGCAAGGTGTCCTTGGAATACCCTCTGGATCTTCTGGAGTCAGCTCTGCTTGGCAGCCTCAGGTCTTCCTGCTGTCCTAAATCTCAGTCCATCCTATATCATATGCAGAAAGGAGCATTGTACAATCAAATTAGTCAACCTGCTGGCAGCTACCTGGCTATGAGACTCTTACTTTATTAAAAACTGGTCCTTTCTGTCCTTATTTTTCAAGGGTTTTAACCTCTGTAGCGTTAAACCCAAGCATCACTCGGGCTGTAAAACAGTACTAAAAGCGTTAGTCCCAAGTGTCAGTGTGGCAGCGCTATAAGCGCACCTCACATAAGACCCTAGTATTACTTGGGCTGTAAAAGTGCCAAGCTTTACTCGGGCAATGGTATATTTGTGTCTTGCATAAGAGTCAGGCCCGAGTGTTACCCGGACAACGGTGTAGATCCATCTTCTCCAAGCCTCATAAATGTAGCTCATAAGAAACGCCTCTAATTGGCAATGATGATGAGCTGAATCTGTCCTCAGGCAGTGAAATTGGAACAGTCAGTTAATCCAAAAGTGATGCTTGCGTCACTCACACATGTGCTATTCATATTATTATTATTATATCATTATTATATTTTCTACAGTTCTGACTTTGTACTTTTAGTGTTTTGCACGTTCTACAGTAGAAAGATGAGATTTAATAAAAGTGTAATTTTTCAAGTCCAAAAATGCAGTGCTTTTTATGTGTTTTTTTGAGAAAAAATGTAATGCTAATGAGGTTAACATCCCTCGTTAGTAGTGCCTCCTTCCAGTGTGTCTAGTTGGTATATCTTAAGTTTTGGATGGTATCGATCATAAATTTCTTTTAGCATCTTTTCTAGGTTGTTGTTTACTTGACAGTCAATTTTATAGATGCATTTACATATTTTTAATTTAATTTAAAAAAAAAAAAAACTCTCTGTACCAGGTATAATAATTGATACTGCATTTCCTTATTTATGATTTGTCATCCTAACATTTTTAGTAGTAACCATTATTTCCATACCCTGGTCAATACGGTGCCCTTCTAGCAACAGTAGTTAAAGATTCTTGCAAAGACCTCTTTATGGTACTTGTCTAGTTCAGAGTCAGCGTTGGTTTTACCATGTTCCGTCTTGTTTTTTTTTTTTTATCTGTTTAGTACTATAACTTTGAGCATGCATAGATTTTTATCCTTGTTTTTCCAATGTTTGTGGTATTAATAAAATGCATTTTACATAAAATAAAAAAGCAAGTCCTTTTTATGATTGTGCCTTGGAAATAAGCTTAACATTTTCAAAGCAACTAGCTCAATTATATGATAATTAACCTTAGTCTTACATTTAATGTACGGTAATTACATTTACACTAGTATCTGTATATGAACTGTGCAGAACTCTTTTTTTTTTTTTTAAACAATTTTAAGAGATGCTTACATTTAAATTTTTTTTTTTAACCAGGAGTCTTACCCACCACTGTAACCCTCCCCTCCCCCAATTCCCCCACAATTGAATTTTTATTAGTTTACTTGTAAAAACATTTGAAAGGATTTCAAGTAAATTAGGCTTACTTTATTTCAGTTGTTATTTTTATATCCAGATATAAGAATATCTTGGTTATAATTTCAATAGGATTTTATTTACGTCTGTGTTTAAAATACTGTAATTACATTTCCAAGGCTTTTACCTTCCTATAGTTGTCAACATTTTATGGTGTTTAGTACACTGTATAAAATGTGTGTTCTGTTAGTGCACTTAAATATAGTGTCTTATTTTAATTTTAAACCCTCCACTACCTTCCTCCACATTTTACAAGCTTGCCTAGCACCATCTTTTTGAAAATAACACAAAAATAATAATTTGATCAATTACCACCTACTTGAAAACTTCTTATGAATACTTATACATATTGACATATTGAGTGAAATATATACAACAATGGGTGGCATGGTAGCGCTGCTGCCTCGCAGTTAGGAGACCCGGGTTCGCTTCCCGGTTCCTCCCTGCGTGGAGTTTGCATGTTCTCCCCGTGTCTGCATGGGTTTCCTCCGGGCGCTCCGGTTTCCTCCCACAGTCCAAAGACATGCAGGTTAGGTCATTGGTGATTCTAAATTGTCCCTAGTAGATGTGTGTGCTTGCCGTGTGGTGGGCTGGCACCCTGCCCAGGGTTTGTTTCCTGCCTTGCGCCCTGTGTTGGCTGGGATTGGCTCCAGCAGACCCCCGTGACCCTGTAGTTAGGATATAGCGGGTTGGATAATGGATGGATGGATGGATGGATCTAAATGTCAGTTAGTCATTTCCAACCCGAGGAAACTGGAGCACCCGGAGAAAACCCATTAAAGGTTAAAGTAAATTCAAATACAAGTTTGGGGATTTTTAGTTACTGCATCAGATTAAAAAATGCCAAAATTCATTTTCTAAAATAGTTTGTATTTGTTTTTTCTTTTAATTTCATCTGTTTGTGTTTAATTTAGCAAAATAACAGTATTGAAATGTATGCCTTTATCTCGAAAGAAAGATCTGGCTGACAAACAGCAAGGATTAATACATTACACATTTTTAAGGAATCACTCGAAAACTAAAAAAGTTAAAGCCTGTTTGATGAGGTGAGTAGTATTTTGAGACAATGCAGATAACATGATAATATCAGAGTAGCTTATATAAATGCTTTTTCAATCTTACAACAGCATATCTTTTATTTATGGTTTGAGGCATATTCTTCTGATCAGTTGTGTATGCTGTTTTTCTTGCAACAGTTCTGTGAAAATTACATACTAGTTAAGTTTATGTTAATGAAAATATGAGATAAAAAAATAACTTTCTTCTTCTCAGTCAAGTCACTTACAAATAAGTGTTGTACATTTACACCATAGAATCATAATACTTACAAGGTTAACCACCAAAATTTGCAAATGTACTGGCCAAAGAGGAGAGAATTTACGACATACCACTTTTAAATTAACAAAACATTAGGATTATCCATCCATTCTTTTACTGAACTTGGTCACATCCCCTCACTCCCAGGTTATGTTTTTAATAAAGAAAATAAAAAGCCATTTTTTTCCTGCTTTATTCATTCATATCTGCAATATCTGCTTTTGGCTCTCTGTTTCTACTGGAGTGTATAAATTGCTGAGGTGCTTATTTTACTTTTGTTGCACCTCTCAGCTCGCTTGCACTATTTCTCAAAAACCTGAGCTTGTATATACTGCTGAATAATGTTTCTATAAGCAGATGGACAGTAGAGTAACGGAGATTCTCTGAAAGCAGGCATCATTGTGTTATTAAGAATGTTTTTTTTTTTTTTTTATTTTAAATTGTTACTTTTCAGTACATTACTCAGTAAGCTCCATTGTACTGTGCTACCGCCTAAATAACACCAATTCCAAGCAAGCAGGTTGGATTGATTAATGTAAAGCATCAGGCTCTTCATAAATTGTTTATATATTTATTAATCAGAAAATGGCAAGGTTTAAAACTATATTTTAAATTAGTATTTATCATGGCAGCTTGCTGCTTATTGTTTGAACATGCAAGTAAAAAAATTCACTGTACTTTACTACTGATGCTACATTTTAAAATTCATACTGTGCTATGAGCATGCTTTCACAGATAACACAATGCCATGCTAAATGCTTTGCTCATTCATTGAAATAAATTATTATATTAAGTAAAATATTTTTCAACTTCCATTCATTCAGAGCACTTAGATTCATATCATTGAGTAAATAATGCTTGCTTCATCTTCAAATACTGAGTACAAAATCATGTAACAGTCTGCACTAACCTTTGATTGCATTTAAGCAACCTAATACATCTTTTCACTCCAGTACCTTCTGTCTGATTTGGGGATTGTTGCATGTCACCAATTAAAGCCCCTTCACACTACACATCTTTCTGAATTGTTTTCGGTCACAGACCTAAAGTACATAATACATTATAGAGTTGGGTGCAGTCGCATTATGCACCCATGGCTCTCAGTTGTGTAGTTTGATATCCACAGCAACATAGTCAGACTGTTCTGTGCTCAGCCCGGCAAAATCAAAAAGGTCTGAGTTTCTCTTGAGTTGTATGGTCAAGCTCCTGTATGTGCAAAACCTGATAAATAACCAACTGTGCTGAAGTTGTGTAATTTGTCATCCCTTGCAATCACTAGTTGTGTAATCTGACATCCTTTTATCAGTAAAATCCAGCAACTGCAGTTGTTAAGTTTGACTCCAACTGCTACTAGAAGTCATGCAATGTGCCACTTGCTCTTCTCATGTGCTGTTGGTGTTACAGCTTGCAGCTCTGTTGCTTCAAACCTTTGGCATGAGCTTACTAAAGTTATTAGATCGGCTGCTCCATTTACTTTAATTTAAAAACTCTTCTGTTTAATAAAATTTTAACTTGTGTTAACATGCTTAACTCACCCTCTGACCAGGTCCTTCTAATGTTACTTTGTATTTGGAACTGTTTTTCATTTATTCTATGTCTTTACCTTTTCTTTGCATTGTTTGTATTTTTGTTAAGTGTTTTCTTATCCAAACTTGTTTAGCTTTATCTGTGTATCTATATTTTAGAAAGAGAATAATTAAGCACATAAAAGTCAGTTGTATTCCCAGTTTGGTTAAACTCTATTCAATGTCTTTTCTGGCCATGAGGTAGAAGGAATTGGCAGAGGATTGTTTCAAGGCACAGATTGGGTGAAGCTACAAAAATGTTTTGGTTGCATTGAAATTCCCAAGAGCACAGTGGCCTCCATAATTCTTAAATGGAATAAGTTTGAAAAAGAGCACAACTCTACCTAGAGGTTGCTGCCTGGCCAAGCTGAGCAATATGGGGAGAAGGGCCATGGTAAGAGAGGTGTACAAGAATCTGATGGGCAATCTGTTTAAACTTCAAAGAAGAGATGGGAGAAACTTCCATAAGGACAACCACCACTGCAACAACCCACTTAACAAAGTTTTATATGGCTAGACCACATTTGAATGCTTACCTTGGAGTTTGTCAAAAGACATCTATAGGACTCTCTGACTATGAAAAACAGATGGTCCAATGAAGCCAAGATTGATTTTTTGGTCTCAATTCTAAGCGTCATATATGTAGGAAACCAGGCACCATTTATTACCAGTGTAGTAACTTTCCCATGATTAAGCATGGTGGTGACCGTGTCATGCTGCGGGGTTGCTTTTTAGTGGGAAAGCTGTAGGGAGCAAATTAGAGTGATACCCTTTATGTAAACTTGCTCCAAATTACTCTGGACCTCAGATTGGGACAAAGGTCCACCTTCCAACAGGACAATGACCATAGGCACAAATCAAACACAACACAGAAATGTAACAGGTCCACCTCTATGAATGTTCTTGAGTTGGTCAGTCATAGCACATATTTGAACCAACTTGAATATCTGTAGAGATGCCTGAAAATAACTTTCTGCTGACGGTCTCCAACCAACCTGAAATAGCAGGAGAAGATCTACAGAAAAGAATGGCAGAAAATCCCCAGATCCGGGTATGAGAAGTTTGTCTTGTCATGCCTAATTGACTCCAGGCTTTAATCACTGCCAAAGGTGTATCAATGAAGTACTAAGTAAAGGGACTAAATACTTGTGTGAAAGTGATGTATTTTCAGTATATTTGCAAGTATTTCCAATTTTTTTTTGCTTTGTCATTCTGGAGTATTGAGTGAAAAAACTGAATTTAAATTATTTTAGGATAAGGTCCGATGGCCAGGGAGGACAGAAAAAAACAAACAAAAAAAAAAAAACTCCAGACGGCTGGAGAAAAAAAAAAAACTAAATCTGCAGGGGTTCCAGGCCACAAGACCGCCCAGCCCCCTCTAGGCATTCTGCCTAACATAAATGATCTCAATCAGTCCTCATGGTTTTCAGGCTTCACATCGAAGAATTTGACGATGATGGTCATGTATGTAGGGACAGCATGGTGCTTTGATCGGGTGGTGGTGGCGCAGATTGCCATCACAGAAAACCGGAAAAAGAAAAACAGAAAGAAGGAGTTCATATGGATTTCAGAGCCACCATGGATGATAATTGTATGCATATAATATAAAATGATAATTAAATGCATATACAGAATATCAGGGTTAAACTAAAAGAAAGCTATGAGAAAGTCACGTTAAAATAATGAGTTTTTAGCAGTTTTTTAAGTGCTCTACTGTATTAGCCTGGCAAATTTCTATTGGTAAGCTATTCCAGATTTTAGGTGCATAACAGCAGAAGGCTGCCTCACCACTTCTTTTAAGAAGACAATCATTTGAAGATTTAAGGTTATGATTTGGAGTGTAAGATAAAAGGTATTCTGAAATATTGGATGGAGCGAGGTTATTTAAGGCTTTGTAAACCATAAGCAGTATTTTAAAATCAATTCTAAATGGAATGGGTAGCCAATGTAGTGACAACAGAACTGGAGAGATGTGCTTGGATTTTATTTTCCTAGTTAAGATTCTAGCAGCTGCATTCTGCACTAGTTGTAATTGATGTCTTTTTTGGGTAGTCCTGAGAGGAGTGCATTACAGTAATCTATCCGACTGAAAACAAAAGTGTGAACTAATTTCTCAGCATATTGCAAAGTTATAAGAGATGTAACTTTTGCTGTATTTCTTAAGTGAAAAAATGCTGTCCTAGTAATCTTATTGACATGTGATTTAAAATGTAGATCAGTGTCAATTATTACCCCTAAATTCTCTACCTGTCTTGACTTTTTTAATCCTAATGGATCAAGTTTATATCTAAT
The DNA here is from genome assembly GCF_900747795.2 of Erpetoichthys calabaricus. Classification (NCBI taxonomy): domain Eukaryota; kingdom Metazoa; phylum Chordata; class Cladistia; order Polypteriformes; family Polypteridae; genus Erpetoichthys; species Erpetoichthys calabaricus. The sequence continues at coordinate 279,825,775 of NC_041395.2, forward strand.
ACCCTCATTATATAAATGTTTGCCTATTACCACAATTTCTGTTTTCTCCTTATTTAGTTTGAGAAAATTACTACTCATCCATTCAGAAACACAAGTAAGAGATTTTGTCAATGAACCAAGAGCATCTGGGTCATCAGGTGCTATTGATAAAAACAGTTGTGTGTCATTGGCATAGCTGTGGTAGCTCACGCTATGCCTTGAGATAATCTGACCTAATGGAAGCATGTAGATAGAAAACGGCAGCGGACCCAAGATAAATCCTTGTGGAACAACATATAGAATATCATGTGCCTTTGAAGTATAATTCCCACAACTAACAGGGAATTTTCTATCTGTAAAGTAAGACTCAAGCCAAGTTAAGACACTGCCAGAGAGGCCCACCCATTGACTAAGGCAATTTCTAAGAATATTGTGCTCAATGGTATCAAATGCGGCACTTGGATCTAAGAGGATGAGAACAGATACACGGCCTCTGTCCACATTTACTATTACTATATTTACACATTAGTCATTTACTACTTTAACGAGTGCACTTTCTGTACAGTGATTTGTTCTTAAACCTGACAGAAACTTGTCAAGAACCGAATATTCATTCAGGTAATCATTTAGCTGCATAATGACGGCCTTTTCTAGGATTTTACTTAAGAAAGGCAGGTTAGAAATAGGTCTAAAATTTTCAAAAGCAGAGGAGTCAAGATTATTTTTCTTGAGCTGGGGTTTAACTACAGCATTCTTAAAACAGTCTGGGAAGATCCCCGTATCAAATGATGAGTTTACTATGTCAAGAATACTATCAATTAGCACGCCAGATACTTTGAAAAAACATGTTGGCATTGGGTCAAGGACGGAGGTGGAGGGTCTCAGTTGTGAAATTATTTTATATAAATCAGGTAAATCCATCCCGGTGAAAGAATTTAATTTGTTTAAAATTGGGGAGAAGTACTATATTATTTCTAATATTATTTTTGTGATTAAAAAATATAGCAAAAGCCACACTTAAAGTTTTTTGGAGGCATTCCATTGAGTGACCTGTGTTTAGCCGACGATGAATTGTAGAGAATAAAACTCTGGGATTACTAGCTTTGTTATTTATAATTTTAGAGAAATAGTCCGTCTTGCGAGGCGGTGCTATGTTGTTGTATTCTGTTATGATAGCCTTCAATATCTCATAGTGGATAATCAGTTTAGTTTTTCGCCGTATATGCTCAGCTCTCTGGCATGTTTTCTTTAGATCACACACTCTTTGGGTCATCCATGGTGTAACAGTGCTGGAAGATTTTTAACTGTCTTTTCAGAAGCGACTATGTCAGCGACAGCTCTCACTTTAGTATTAAAATTTTCCACCTTACTATTTATATTAGCCTCACTATTGTAGTAAGCATTACAGACTGGTTGCTTAAAATGTTTGTAAACTTTGAAGCTACAGATGAATCGAAGTATTTTTTAACAATCTGATTCTTTTTAATTTTTTCTATCATTATTTCTATATTAAATAGTAAGTGAAAATGGTTTGATAAACCAATATCAACAATCTCCCTTACATCAACTTTTAGTCCTTTAGTAATTACTAAATCTAACGTGTGCTCTGCTTTGTGTGTTGGCTGACTAACATGCTGGCTCCAATCAAAAGAGTCCAGGAAGTTAATAAATTCTTTTGCTTTCGGGTCAAACTGATTGTTGATATGAAAATTAAAGTCACAAATTATTAGGAACGTGTCATAGTGCATAATTATAATTGACACCAAGTCTGAGAATTCTTCAAAAAAAGAAGAATTGTATTTAGGAGGTCTATACAAGGAACAATACTAGAGACTGAGAATCTCCTTGAATAACAACAGCAAGATACTCAAAGGACTTGAATGTACCAAAGCCGACATAGAGTAAATATTTGCTGAACTGGCGCCTTTCTTACCTTGGCAATCCGCATGAGTAAAGCTGTAATTCGGAGGTGCAGATTTGATTAAAACAGCCGCATCATCGGAGCTAAGCCATGTTTCACTATCACTAATAAGATCATTGATGGATTTGTCCTCACAGGTGGCGCAGTGGTAGTGCTGCTGCTTTGCAGTAAGGAAACTGTGGAAGATTGTGGGTTCGCTTCCCGGTTCCTCCCTGTGTGGATAGCGCTTTGAGTACTGAGAAAAGTGCTATATAAATGTAATGAATTATTATTATTATTATTATTAAAACATCTTGTTGGTTAATGCTCTAACATTTAATAAGGCCATATTTAAGGTCTCAGAAGAGCAGAACTGAATTGTAGGAGCGTTATGGGTATTCGAGATGGAAATTAAGTTATTCGTATTAGTGCCACTTTGTGCATATTTTTTGTTTAATCTATAGTCTGTTTTTATAGTTTTAATAAATTGCTTATCTAAAGGTGAAGTGATTATTAAATTATTCGCATTTATGCCGCACTATCTAGATTTGTTACATGAATTGAGGTTAGTTATTAGAGTATTGATGCAGTGCACTTTTGAGGAAGATTTCACTACAGAATTATCATGTCCTAGCAAGGCATTATGGAAAGAGTTTGGGGTAGTAATACAGAGTCAAGAGAGACAAATTACCTTAGAGATGTTCCACCTCTATGAGTTTTGCAATCAATTTTCATAAAACATTTTAAGTCTGTATTTATTTATATCTGTTATTTGCTTGGAAAGTCATTAAATACATTCCTGAAGTATAACAGAGTCTTTGATTGCTCTATTTTTCTGGTCATTGAAGTAAGAAAAAAATACCACTTCTAAGGAGAACTATTTCAAAGACTGCCATATTTCAGATACATGAAGAAAGTGTAAGCAGTTTTGTATGGAAGTTGTAGTGTAAAATATTTAACACATTTCTACATTTTCAACATTTCCCTTAGATTTTTGCTGGCCTTATCTCCCTAAGGAAAGTTTGCAATCACCCAGACCTATTTTCTGGTGGACCCAAAATTTTGAAAGGCATACCAGATGATGAGCTGAAAGAGGATGAGCAATTTGGTTATTGGAAAAGATCAGGAAAAATGATTGTGGTGGAGTCTTTACTTCGTCTGTGGCACAAGCAGGGCCACAGAGTGTTATTATTTTCGCAGTCAAGACAGGTAAATATGCCAGGTCTAGTATTTTGTACAGTCGGCTCTTTTTATTATTATACTTCAATGACAAGGTATGCATTATTAAATTAGTTTACATCTGCCATGAATTTGGACTGTTTCTAAGCAAGGGTGATACAATTTGTAACATTTGCTCTTAACGAACTTAACACAAATAAGGTTTCGTTTTATAAAGATCCAACCTGTTCTTTAATTTTTCAAATGCTGTACTTCTATTTCTGTAATGAGAACAATGCATGATGTGTCCAGATTTTAAACTGATTTATTTTATAACCTGTTACGCAAATGCAGAATTTTTTTAATAGTATTTATGACTTTGAGGTTGCAAATATAGATTCCCTTGTACAGTTCAAACTACATCATCTATCTATCTATCTATCTATCTATCTATCTATCTATCTATCTATCTATCTACAGTGCATCCAGAAAGTATTCACAGCGCATCACTTTTTCCACATTTTGTTATGTTACAGCCTTATCCCAAAATGGATTAAATTCATTTTTTTCCTCAGAATTCTACACACAACACCCCATAATGACAACGTGAAAAAAGTTTACTTGAGATTTTTGCAAATTTATTAAAAATAAAAAAATTGAGAAAGCACATGTACATAAGTATTCACAGCCTTTGCCATGAAGCTCAAAATTGAACTCAGGTGCATCCTGTTTCTCCTGATCATCCTTGAGATGTTTCTGCAGCTTAATTGGAGTCCACCTGTGGTTAATTCAGTTGATTGGACATGATTTGGAAAGGCACACACCTGTCTATATAAGGTCCCACAGTTGATAGTTCATGTCAGAGCACAAATCAAGCATGAAGTCAAAGGAATTGTCTGTAGACCTCCGAGACAGGATTGTCTCGAGGCACAAATCTGGGGAAGGTTACAGAAAAATTTCTTCTGCTTTTGAAGGTCCCAATGAGCACAGTAGCCTCCATCATCCGTAAGTGGAAGAAGTTCGAAACCACCAGGACTCTTCCTAGAGCTGGCCGGCCATCTAAACTGAGTGATCGGGGGAGAAGGGCCTTAGTCGGGGAGGTGACCAAGAACCCTATTGTCACTCTGTCAGAGCTCCAGAGGTTCTCTGTGGAGAGAGAAGAACCTCCCAGAAGGACAACCATCTCTGCAGCAATCCACCAATCGGGCCTGTATGGTAGAGTGGCCAGACGGAAGCCACTCCTTAGTAAAAGGCACATGGCAGTCTGCCTGAAGTTTGCCAAAAGGCACCTGAAGGACTCAAAGACCATGAGAAAGAAAATTCTCTGGTCTGATGAGAAAAAGATTGAATGCTTTGGTGTGAATGCCAGGCGTCACGTTTGGAGGAAACCAGGCACCGCTCATCGCCAGGCCAATACCATCCCTGACAGTGAAGCATGGTGGTGGCAGCATCATGCTGTGGGGATGTTTTTCAGCGGCAGGGACTGGGAGACTAGTCAGGATAAAGGGAAAGATGACTGCAGCAATGTAGAGACACATCCTGGATGAAAACCTGCTCCAGAGCGCTCTTGACCTCAGACTGGGGCGACGGTTTATCTTTCAGCAGGACAACGACCCTAAGCACACAGCCAAGATATCAAAGGAGTGGCTTCAGGACAACTCTGTGAATGTCCTTGAGTGGCCCAGCCAGAGCCCAGACTTGAATCCGATTGAACATCTCTGGTGAGATCTTAAAATGGCTGTGCACCGATGCTTCCCATCCAACCTGAAGGAGCTTGAGAGGTGCTGCAAAGAGGAATGGGCGAAACTGGCCAAGGATAGGTGTGCCAAGCTTGTGGCATCATATTCAAAAAGACTTGAGGCTATAATTGCTGCCAAAGGTGCATCGACAAAGTATTGAGCAAAGGCTGTGAATATTTATGTACATGTGATTTCTCAGTTTTTTTTTTATTTTTAATAAATTTGCCAAAACCTCAAGTAAACTTTCTTCACATTGTCATTATGGGGTGTTGTGTGTAGAATTCTGAGGAAAAAATGAATTTAATCCATTTTGGAATAAGGCTGTAACATAACAAAATGTGGAAAAAGTGATGCGCAGTGAATACTTTCCGGATGCACTGTATCTATCTATCATTGCTTCTTTGCCTTAGTCATGTACTGTATCTGTAAAAGAAGAGAAAGAGCAGCAGAATTAGAAAAAATAATTACAAGGCAACGTTATTATATGTGAACTTTAAAACTAAAATTAAGTAAAATGTATATTGCCATTCTATGCTCTTCCAGATTCTTTGTACTGTATGTTTGAACCTTGTTGAAAAATGTCCATGTGGCTTTTTTCACAAAAGTTTTTAAAAATGAAAATAGATTTATTTTCATATATGTTAATGTTTTTCTCTTTTCCAGAAATACTGCTTTGTATATTTGAAAGCAAATTTAAATTAAACAAATTGCATTTTAAATTTGTTGATATCATGTTAGAATATATTGTCTTTTTTCTGTTAAAAGATTGAATTATTTGCTTACCAATTTATTGTAATTTGCATTACTTCAACTAATAGCTATAATTAAAGAAAGAAAACAATTTTTCTCTAATATATTTGAGTTTTTATAGACAGCATTTCATGCAGTGAAGTTTTAATTCTAGTATATTTTCTTTTTTAAAGTACTAAATTAAATTGTGAAAAGTACGCTGTAGAGCACACTGTGCCCGGGAGTAGTTTTTATCTTTTTTTTTTTTTTAAATAAAATTCATTATAGGAGTGTTTATTTTATTAAGGGTTTATTTATGAGTTCTGTCAGGTCCCAGCTGTCATTGTTCAATAGAAATAGGATTTTGCTGTAGAGTGAATCTGAGCCTACTCTGTAGCTGGCCCTCCTTGTACATGTAATATTAATGATTCTTAATCCTATAATTCATGCCTAATCCTGTTAACGATATTTATTTTCAATCTCCTCAACCAGATGCTGGACATCCTGGAGATTTTCATAAGAGAGCAGGGTTACACCTACCTAAAAATGGATGGAACCACTACTGTAGCTTCAAGACAGCCTCTCATTGCACAGTATAATGAGGTGACATAATATGTTTACAAACTATATTTAACAGTGTAAACAATATTCAAAAAAAGATGCAAGAACATCATACAAACCATCTTAGTGGTGTTTTATCACCACATGCACAGCACAAAGAAGTGTAATTTGAATAATATGATTACATTGTGTATTCAATCATGTATGATCTACCTCCAAAGGAGTAATATTAATAGTGTAAGATATGAAACTTGCATAAAAAAATATTTTGTTTTATAGAAACAGTTGTCTAATGTTGTGCACAAGCATATTCATCACATTCCCTTCTATTGTCTTTTGTTTTATGGACACTCTCATTTATTTAAAGGGATAAGAAGAACATTTATGGCATCAATAAAAATGTACAGTGTAGCACACAGAATCATCTAAATATTTCCCATTGACGGGAGAAATACAAGACCCTGGAGCAGTCTTTAGCCACAACTCATAAAATGCTTCAGTACCTGCTGTGCATATTAAATTAATAATCATAATTTAACCACTATAAAGATGGTTGCTATCCTTTGCCATTTTTGCATCACTCTGTAGTCCTGCTTTAAGGTGTCTATGTATTTGGGTTTTATTTTATTTATCATTATATTTGTTTTTAATAAAATGATTTTTTTTCTTTCTTTATACAGAACTTAGCAATTTTTGTCTTCCTGCTTACAACTAGAGTGGGTGGCTTAGGTGTTAACTTAACTGGTGCTAATCGAGTTATAATTTATGATCCTGACTGGAACCCTAGTACTGACACACAGGTAGGCACATATTTTATTTCCTAATCATGAACTCTGGAAAATATTTATGTTTATAAATATCATTTTATTCATTTGACTATGTATTATAGAGGCAGATTTTTAACATATTCATTATAGTGTGGTAATTACAAATGAAATCAAAATCAGTTGATTATCCATCTCTGTACGGACTTGGGACCACTCTAGTTTAGTTTCAGCCATTTCTTTTTGATTCTTTTGAGTATTTATCTTGGCTTCATAGTCTCACTACATTTGTAAGACACTGTAGAAAGGGATGTATAATGAAGGCAGCAGATTTAGCAGAAAACAGTAAATTATATACTGTTGGCTGGGAATTATTCTTTGTCATTACTCAAAGTAAAATATTGGTATCCAGAGATTTTCTTCAGTCTGCCATATATAGCACTAACTTAGTGTTTTTGTTTGGACATAAATTACATTTGAAATGGTCAAAAATGATACAGTAACATATAACACTGTGCAAAAGTCTTGGCCAGTTTAGGTATGAAAACATAAACAGTTATTAGATGTGCTCTGGATTAGTCCATCATTAGGCTGAGAAAACAAATAAAAAGTCATCAGAGAGATTGCAGGAATATTAGGAGTCACCAAATCAACAATTTAATATATTCTTAAAAAAAAAAAAAAAGAAGCTCACAGCAATAGGCCTGGATGACCTAGGAAGACAACAGTGCTGGATGATTGTAAAATTCTTCTGTAGTGAAGAAAAACCCATTCACAACATCTAGACAAGAACATTCTCCTGCTGGTATGCATATCATTGTCAAGAAAAGTTTTAAATAAAGTAAATACTGATGGTTTATCACAAGGTATTAACCACTGGTAAGCTCCAAGAAAAGGAAGCCCAGATTAGACCTTGCCAGAAAACATTTAAAATCCCTGCGTAATTCTGGAACAATATTCTTTGGACAGATGAAACTAAGATGATCATGAATGATTGGAAGAGAAGAGTATGAAGAAGGAAAGAAACGGCTCATGATCTGAAGCATGCAGCATCATCTGTGAAACATAGTGGAGGCAGTGTTTATGGAATTTGCATATGTGGCTGCCAAAAAAACTGGATCCCCAGTGTTTTTCTGATAATAAGACAGCTGACAGAAGCAGCAAGATGAATTCTGAGGTGTAACTGATAGGACGTTGCTTTGTAGTACAGATGGAAAGTGACTCATAACATTGTGTGAAAGCAATCTAGGTGCTTTTCATGGTAGAAAATTGGAATATTTTTCACTGACTGAGTGAGTCATCTGACATCAACCCAGTTGAACATGCATTTTACTTGCCAAAAACAACACTGAAAGCAGACAAAACAAGCCGCTGCTGAGGACAGCTACAGCAAAGGCCTGGCAAAGCATCACTAGGGAGGAAACCCAGTATTTGGTGATGTCCATGGGTTCTAGACATCTTGCATTCAGTGACTGCAAAGGATTTTCACCCAAGAATTGAATTTAATTGTGATTATGATTATTAGTTTGTTCAATTATTTTTGAGCCTTTGAAAATGGGGGACAATGTATAAAAATATTTTTCATTCTTAAAAGACTCATGCAATGTTTTTGTTAAACCCCCTGAGTTAAAGCTGAATGAACATCTACACTTCAATAATATCTTGGTTTCTTTATGTTAAATCAATTTTATTAATGTACAGAGTCAAACTTATGAAAATTGAGACAATGTCCAAATACTTATTGACATAGATGTTTTTGAATAGCCTTTAATAAAGAAACTAACATAGTAATAGCCCACTTTCCAGTTTAAAAATATTTGAGATCTTTGTAGATGAATAGCCCAGTGCATGATTAAAAAACTGTAACAGCCAAGTGCTAATGATCAATGACATAATGTGTAGGTTGAACCAAATTGATTAACTGAAACAAAAAGAGCTGTGTAGAAGCTGAGCAAGGAACAGTCATACTAAAAAAAAAAAAAAAATGAAGTTGCGGCAGATGTGATGATTTAACACTAAAATTACCAAAGCATGCGAAAAAACTCGTAATCCCGGTTCACCTCTCTGACAGTGTCTTTTGTGGTGTAAATGTGTCGATTAGCACAAGTAGCAAGCAGCCTGCTATCCCATCCCCCCACCAACGCAGAAAGTTCTCTCAGCTCAAGTCTGTTTACCTGAGTGTCAGTTGCCGGGAGTTGTATAGGGTAAATAATATATAGTTATTTGGAATACATGCATTTCATGCGTGTTCCGTGTGTACATCAATCTATGCAAACACATCGTTTAAACAAACATTTTTCATGTTTTAGTAATAATTAACAAAATGTAGACTTGAAGTGTATATAATGTGTGAAGCCTGAAGTCCAAATGTCCAATAAATACTTTCACAAAAGGTATAAGTATAATAAAACAAGAATATAACTGCAGAAAAAGAACTTGCATTAGGGTGCGACATTGACACGTCTTTAATACGACCGCTTTGGTGGCACAGCGGTAAGAACTGCTGACTCATAACAAGACATTCGTGGTTCGATACCGGACACCTCCATTTTGAGTAGTGAGCTATTCTTATTCTTACTATTATAGAATAAAAACTTTCATTTCATTTGAGTCTGTAACAGCCGGTGTAAATTTATGGTACTTGTAAAGGTTAGCGTTTTGTTTTTTTTTTTTTTTTCCCCCAGTTTTATTCTCTTAGTTGCGTTCACAATTCCCCTGATTTGACACGCAGGTAAACAGACTTGAGCTGAGAGAACTTTCTGTGTTGGTGGGGGGATGGGATAGCAGGCTGCTTGTGCTTATCGACACATTTACACCACAAAAGACGCTGACGGAGAGGTGTGAACAGATTTAAGGTGGGCCAGGATTATGAGTTTTATCGTAGACTTTGGTAATTCTAGTGTTAACCTGCAAATCTACGTAATGATAAAACTGAGCATAACAATAAGACACAATGTGGTCATCCAACATCATCAAGGTCTCTCCCAAGAAGAAATTTGATGGATGTTTCCAGATGTGCCAGGCAAGGTTGAGTATCAGAAATGTAGTGGTCAGTCATGGAAATGAATCAACTTCAAAATCGAAAGTTGTCCAGCAGCAGAACTCACAGAAACCATTGATCCAGAGAAGTTTTATCAAAAGTGGTCTTCATGGGAGAGCTGTGACCAAAAAGGTATTCCTCTAAGTTGCAAATAAAACCAAATGACTCAATTATACATCAAAACACAAGGACAAGGGTAGAGAAAAATTGGAGCAGTTCTGGACTGATGAGTCAAAATATGAAATGTTTAGTTATAACAGAAGGAGGTTAGTCCACCAAAGGGTTTTAGATCAGTTGTGAATGAATACATGATATTTGAAGCACATTAGAGGTTCTCTGCAGGTCTAGAGACTCATTTCCAAAAATGGAGTTGTTGATTTGATCAAAACTGATTGCCCTCTACCTGCTAAGAATTACAGGCAAATTCCTATCCATAATGCAGTATCTTTACGGAGACATCTGATTGGTCCCAGCTTCATTCCGGAGCATCACATTAACTCCAACACATAGCCAAAATCATAAAGGAAAAAACTAAGAAGTACAGTGAGTCTTGCAACAGATCTTATGGCCCCCATGTCCTTATCTCAATATCATGTAGCCATTCTGTCAAAGTCTAAAGTGGAACCTATTGCAAGTTCCCCAAGGGGCTTGGAACAACTTACCATGTGAGTACCTTCAAAACCTCACCAAGTAGGACCTAAGAGAATTGCTGCTGTTTTTAAAACAAAAGGTTGTCACACCAAATAATTGCTTTCCAGGGGGTAGGCATATCGATATCCAAGTCTACCATAAAGAGAAGACTGCATGAAAGTAAATACAGAGGGTGCACAGCAAGGTGCAAGCCACTAATAAGCCTCAAAAATAGAAAGGCTAGATTGGACATTGCTAAAGAACATCTAAAAAAGCCAGCACAGTTCTGGAAAAACATTCTTTGGACAGATGAAACCAAGATCAACCTATACCAGAATGATGGCAAGAAAAAGTATGGAGAAGGCGTGGAACAGCTCATTATCCAAAGCATACCACATCATCTGTAAAACACGGTGGAGGCAGTGTGATGGCTTGGGCGTGCATGGCTGCCAGTGGCACTGGGACACTAGTGTTTATTGATGATGTGACACAGGACAGAAGCAGCCGAATGAATTCTGAGGTGTTCAGAGACATACTGTCTGCTCAAATCCAGCTAAATGCAGTCAAATTGATTGGGCGGCGTTTTATGATACAGATGGACAATGACCCAAAACATACAGCCAAAGCAACCTAGGAGTTTATTAAAGCAAAGAATGAATGAATGGCCAAGTCAGTCACCTGATCTTAACCCAATTGAGCATGCATTTCACTTATTGAAGACTAAACTTCGAACAGAAAGGCCCACAAACAAACAGCAACAGAAAGCTGCTGCAGTACAGGCCTGGCAGAGCATTAAAAAGGAGGAAAGCCAGCATCTGGTGATGTCCATGAGTTCAAGATTTCAGGCTGTCATTGCCAACAAAGGGTTTTCAACCAAGTATTAGAAATGAACATTTTATTTCCAGTTATTTAATTTGTCCAATTACTTTTGAGCCCCTGAAATGAAGGGATTGTATTAAAAAATGCTTTAGTTGCCTCACATTTTTATGCAGTCGTTTTGTTCATCCCACTGAATTAAAGCTGAAAGTCTGCACTTCAACTGCATCTGAGTTGTTTCATTTAAAATTCATTGTGGTAATGTACAGAACCAAAATTAGAAAAAAGTCATTTCTGTCCAAATATTTATGGACCTAACTGTACATGTATATTCATTTCATCTTTGCATATACAGTAGAGTCTCACTTATCTGACCTTTGCTTATCCGACATTCCGTATTATCTGTCATCCCACCGCAAAAAAAAAAAAACCAAAAAAACGCATCAATCAGCAACAAGAACTGCAAGTTGCGAGCGTGAGCTTAGTCTATTTTTTGTTGCTAAGTTAATTTTTTCAGTTAATTTTTTCTGTTGTTTTGTTGTAAAACATGATTATTAGGTTCGTAATGTGTAAAATTATAACATAGTTTGGCGTTTAATAGGCTTTTTCTTAACACCTCCCATTATCCGACATTTTCACTTATCCGACGTTCTGCTGGCCCATTTATGTCAGATAAGCGAGACTCTACTGTACCTGTATATTTGAAAGACTACTAGCATATGAGATGTAAAAAAAAAATCCATTTTAATGCAGGGCAAAGATGCAAACTCCACATATAGTATTCCTTTGCTATAAATACACATTTTTCATATTTCTTTCAGCTTGGATACTTCAGCTAAAATATTCAGAAATTCACAATCACCTCCTTAATTTATATTTTTAATCCTTCGTCGTTTAAAAACTAGGCTTTTGTATGGTTTATGCATACCAAACACAGTTCGTTTTAACATTCTCACTAGCTTTTTGCCATTATTTTTCCATTTTAATTATGCGATAAATAAGTATAATGTGATAAAAGGGTGAATGCATTCATTTTATAAGATTCTTCATTACCCCTTACATTGTTTGCTATGACACATGCATTAAAATAAGATGAATGAAGAAAATTTGTCTACTGTCAACATAATTTTTATATGGGTTTGTGGAATGTGCTGTGCTTCAAATGTTCATATAAAATTTGCAGTACTGTTTCTTAATTTAAATTTTATTGTAAATTTTTTAGGCTCGTGAAAGGGCTTGGAGAATAGGCCAGACAAAACAAGTGACTGTTTACCGGCTACTAACAGCAGGAACAATTGAAGAAAAGATCTACCACAGGTTAGAGCAGAACTGCAAATACCTGCAGAAAAAAAAGTGTGTTATTGAGATCACATACATAAAATATTACTTTAGAAGTTAAGAATTATCTCTTTTCTGTTAGTTGTAAATGCTGATGTAAGGTATTGTTTTATTTTCATTTTGAAAGCATTTTAAAATAGATTAAATGTATTAATTCTACAAAAAAAAGAAAATAAAAATAATTGAAAACTGAAAATAATTGGTGTTACATTTTAACTTTCATATTACTATCATATTACTTTCATTTTGTTGCAATTTCACTTTAAATTTCTGTTAATTTAAACAGGTATTCTTGTGTCTATATTTTAATAAAATGTTCTGAGAAATGAAGTTAACTGTTTAAAGCCTAGTATGAACAAAATACTTTTTTTCACAATTTAAGATTTTAGAACTTATAATACCATTTTTCCAGCATATAGTTCAGCTTCCAGAAACTAATAAATCAGAGAATGTTAGTTTTTATTTTGATGATCTACATGTTTAACTCATTATCATATTTTTAACACTCAATGGTAAAATCTTCAACTGTAGTAGTCCCATGATAAATACAGGGATTGCATTACTCCACTAAGTGCTACAACAGATTCTTCATTCAGGACTTTCTAAGCCATTATTTTTTTATATTATATCTTTATTTTCTGCAGGAGTTCCCACTTTAAGCACACTGTATAGTCATTATGTGCCATTGACAAATTGTTATTCAGGACATTTAAACGCAATCTTCACCTGATGCGCTGTGTGATTATTCATGTCATGAATTCCCAAAGTTACTTGATTGGTAGGTTGTTTACAGGTTAATAGGCTCATTCAAATTGGGCATATAAAGCAATGCATCTTTTCCCGCTGCTTTACAGTTCTGTTGGGTGAGATTGCAGTAATTCAAGAAGTATTGGTGTTTGATTTCTGACCATTATGCTAATTGCTTTACTATGGTCAAAAACTGGTTACAAGCAGTGTATCTAACTCTCCCTAATTCTTTTTTTTTTCAGGCAAATTTTCAAACAGTTTCTCACAAATCGAGTGCTTAAGGATCCTAAACAGCGACGCTTTTTCAAGTCAAATGATATTTATGAACTTTTCACATTAAGCAGCCCTGATGGCCCCCAGGGTACTGAAACCAGTGCTATTTTTGCAGGTAAAATAATGAAATTGCAATCTGATCTTTTTTTGTTTTTCATTTCTGTTTTGGATTTTTGCTAATTGGGTTTAATTATTAGCATTTATTATGTGGTATTTTATAATTATTGTTAAGATTCTCCAGGGATGTGTCATGAAAAACTGTATGCATCAAATGATTCCTATGAAATGATACTGATATAATGTACTGTATATAATAACAGGTAATCTGCTCTTAAAGTCAGGGCCTTAAGCAAAAGTAACATTATACTAATGTTAAATATCTGGAGGATCATTTATTACATATGTTTACTTTTAAAATACACCACACTGGGGAAGTATTGGGGAGAAAAAAAAAACTCTGTTGCCATGGAATATTGTTGCTAAAGGTTTGACATGGTGTTCTGTGCATCAGTAGCAGGATAAAGTTCAGGTATAATAAGCAACCTCACTGCAACATTATACGAAACAATAAATACAATACATAATTCAATTTAGACCACAATTTTACATTATTGTCCTAGTCATGGTGGCCAGTGTATAGTTTTGTCATTGTCAACGTTTAACCATTTCTTTTTAGATTTTCATATTTGCTTAAGAGCAGTGTCTTCATCTGTGTATGGCCAATTTTCAGGTTATTGAAAGGGACATTGACATTTTTGCCTGCAGAATTATCTGAAAAAGGTTTGAGGACAAAGGTTTGATTTTTGTCTTATCTGACAGCTGCACCAGTCTTTAATGCAGATTTCAGGGCCACTTAGGAAATTCCAGATTCATACATTTGTTGAACGCTGTTTTTAATTCACTTTATTCAGTCAACTGTTCCAAATTGCCTGTCAGTTTTCTTGTGGTGTATTAAGTATAGATTTTGAAAACTATATTTAACACCACTCATGGACAATATTTGAACAAATGCATAATATACTTTGTTTCAATATGAACATTCTTATTAGCAGCTCCAATCAATGAGTATTCAGACTGATTTGGCTTGCTTTACACCAGCTGGCAGACCACTCCATAGCTTTCAGTGGCAATAGCTAATTGCTCAACCTCCCACTATAGTTATATCTATCCCTGAAATCTTTGCAAGACCACTTTCTTAGGATTGCAATGTGTATACAATGATAAGCTCCGTTTAAATAAATGGGACCCGAATCATTTTAGACTGTATGCTATAACTTTGAAATTAGCCCAGAACTTACCCTTAAAGCCATTGAAAGGCTTGAGAATAGAGATTATGTCATACTTTCTAGTTTTAGCAATAATAATTGCAGGTGCATTTTGAATTACCTGAAAGGTGCAAATTGAGTAATTTTGTTTGGCAGTTAAATATCTTATTGCACTAGTCTATGTTGAAGTGTACTTCTAAATTTAATACAGATTTCACCTAGCTATGCCTTTCTCAATTCAGATTTCAGGGTAGGAAAAGGCTTGCTAGTTAAACAGTGAAATCAATTTAAAATAAGAAAGACAGACTGACTTGTACCAATCATTTTTACAACCTTCAGCCACAGCGGTTCCTGTTGCTAAATTTTGAGAACTACTAGTCTAATGTATTCAAAGCATGAAGCTTTGAGCTCAATTCAATTGTAACTTTGTGTTTATGCTGATTATAAAATCCACAAGGCCTTTAAAGGTTTACCAGTGAGTTTGTGGATTTTAGTTTTATTACTCAGCACATTTTTAAAGAGTCAGACTTACATTATTGGTGTATAGGCTTGCTGATTATCAAGCTATACTTGTGTTACAGCATGCAATCAGTTACTGTGAGACAATCTGGACTGGTGTAGGGATGTCACAATACCATAATATTTGTATTCGATATCAATACCAGTGAAATTTTACTATACTTATTCATTTTCAAAACAAAAATATTAAAAGTACCTCCATTGCTGAAGTGAACATTATTTTGCCTTTTTCTGTAATAGAATATAAAATATATTAATTCTATTAGTAAAGGCATCTTTAAAATGCTGGTATATCCTTCAAGAAGTAACCCAACTATCATAAATATCAAAATACAATGCTGGGTTCCTGTGTGAAATCAATATTGTCAGTTTTACATGAAAATCACCTGTGTCAAAGTATCTTACATGAGTGATCAGATTTTGTTAATGCTTATGTTTGTGTATGAGTCTAGAATTAGGACATAGACTACAGGACTGGTGGTACCTGCAGACTATAAATCTTAACTATTCAAATATATGACACATCTGCTTTTACTATGTTCATCATATTTTTGGGAGTTACACTCTTGAAAATTTAGTTTACCTTCAAATGCCAAATGATTGCACAAATGTAGTATTTGTATATTCATTCAGCAGTGAAGCAGTCTTGTTTTGCCCTTCCTACTGATTGTGTGTCTCTGCTACATTTTTGGAATTTTGATAATCTGCTTGGTACCATAGTATTCATTCTTGTGATATCCCTAGACTGGTGTATGTAATGCAGTATATGTGAAATGTACTATGTCAAAGGTTTATTTTTGTCTGTATGATTCAATATAAAATGAAAAAAAAATATTAGTCTTTTTTGTTACAGCTCTGTAGTCAAAAGTGCTAATTTTAGTATTCAGTAAGTCTCCTCAGTTATTGATATCCTGCAAAATTATGTATATTTTACAAATGTTTGAATGATGTTTTAAAGAACTCTGTCACATGAAGTAAAATTTACCACATTTAAAGGCTTCTGTAAAAGGTAGTATGGTGTATATTTTTAAACATTATTTTCATCATTTTTAATTGATAACTTAGAAATCAGATTGCCCAAGTCTTTATTTTGAAGAGGAAATAGAATGTTTTTGCATTTAAGTAAAATTGTGCACCTCCTATCGATACTTTAAGTAATTATTGAGTATTGCTTATAACTATCATCTCGCACAACCCAGGACCAACTCTGAATTTTTCACCTGTCCATTGCAGGGCCCACTCATGCACTTTAGCTCCACTCACTTAGATGGGGCCAATTTAGGTTTGACAGTTATCATAACACACACACATCTTTGGGATATGGGAGAATCACAGAATTAGCTGGAGAAGAACTTAAAAAGACCCTAGGAGAACATCCAAAGTTGCAAGGTTCAAAAAAAAAAAAATCGCATTACTGGAGGATGCTTTGGGCCTAGCCAATATTTTGATGGGAGACCATCTAAGAAAAGCCTGGGCTGCTGTTGGAAGAGGTGTTGGTGAGGCTGGCAGGGGGTGTTTAACCTGTGGTCTGATGACGACACCGTGCTGTACAAGTGGCGCCATCCTTCAGAGGTCCTGACTTTCTGTGGTCATAAAAAATCCCTGGACATCCTTCATAAAAGTAGGATGTATCCCAATGTCCTGGCTAATTTGCCCTCCATGGTCTAGTCATTTTGGCCCTCTGATTATCCTCTGTTTTCAATTAGCTATCTCTCTCTCTCTTACCTATTCACCACCTAATAGCTAATGCGTGGTTAGAGTACTGGTGCAGAAATTGCTGCCATCGCATCATCCAGTGGATGCTACACATAAGTGGTGGTTGAAGTGGCTCCCCACTCACTATAAAAAGCACTGTGTAAATGTAAAGAATTATTATTATTATTAGTGAGGAAGTTCAGGATTTTAAGTATTTGTTTATTTAATAAAATAAACATATAAAAGCACATTTTTCCAGGGACAGGTGTGCGGCAAGGATTCGTGGTGGGTTTGTAGGGCAGATTTATACACAATATACATTACATTCTATTATTATTGAGTTATAATATCGTAATAGAAATTATACAACTTACCATAATGCAGAATCCGTGGGGACGATGGAAGACAGTGACAAGCGAAGTGTGTTGCTTATGTTCAGTCTGTTCTGTAATTTCATTTTTGTTGCTGTCACTGCAGAAAATGCTGCCTCACAAAGATAGGATGTTGGAAATGGAAGAAGACTTTTCAGTGCTTTTGTGGCAACCTCAGGATATTCCGCCTTGACTTTAATCCAAAACGTATGGAGATTTAAAGTTGTCTCAAACATACTTTTAAGGCCACCATCATTTGCAACCTCAAGCAGTTGATCTTCTTCAAGCACAGAGAAAGTTGATTCACCTGACTTATTCACAAATGGGTCACAGATACATTCCTTCCCATTTCAGGGGTCTTTTGTGGATGGGAAATAATGCTCAAACTCTATTGAATGCTGAGATAGGTGATCATACACCAGCTGGGAGAAAGTAGGCCCTGGCTTGGTATCTTTAACAACCTCTGCTAACATTTGAAATATATCAAAAATCCCAATGTTCACTCGTTGGCCCCATAAGTCAAGTTTGGCTTTGAATGCAGCCACTTTATCTGCCAACACAGTGGTCATTCTTCCCTGAAGTGACAGATTAAGTTTGTTGAGCAGGCTGAATATGTCACACAAGTAGGCAAGTTTTGTGACCCATTCTGCATCTCTAAAATGTGCTGCTAGTGGTGAGTGTTTTTCTGAAAAAAATCTCTGGAGCAGCTCTCGTAATTCAAAAACTCTGGTCAGTGATCTACCTTTAGAAAGCCATCTCACTTATGTGTGTAAGAGAAGACGTGTGTGCTCACTGCCAAAACACTGCTCCTGTGCCTTTAAGCACTCCCCCTCACAGCTCCACACACACTGGCTGCTTCCTTCAAGATGGTAGCTGCAACTGCTAACTGCTGCCTCTCCTGTTGTCACCACGAACCAGGCGCCCCCTCTCCCTGCCTCCAGGTATCTTCTGCATCTGCCCCACTGCCACCTCAGATTTTCTTCCTCCGGCTCCTCCAGCACTCCTCCAGCCTGGCTGGATACTGAGTCTGCAGGGTGGGTAAAGGTGGGGTGCCCAATAGTGCCTGTAGTGCAACTACAGGTAAAATTCCGTTACAACGAACTGCCAGGGACCTAAAAAATATTTAGTTGTAATGAGATTCTGTATTTGTTGCTATAGTGCTTTCTTAAACTTGCGTCCAGGTGTTTGCAATCATTTCAGTAGCTCCTTTCACGTTAATTTTAATCTCCTCCTGTTTACAAGATATGCTGATGAGAATTTTTCTCCGCATTCCCTTGAGATAATACACTTTCAGGGTGCGAATGATACCCAAACCCAGTGGCTGAAGCACTGCTGCGCAATTGGGTGCGAGGAATTTAACGCAAATATTATCTAAATGCGGAAGCATGTTGCAGGCAGCACAGTTATCAATCAGAAGCCGAATCATCCTTTTCTTCTTCTTCATATTGTGAGGTTTCTGAACTCTTTTGGGATCCCCATCCCCACCCAACGGGAACGTCATGTTAAAGTGCATCCCGAAGCGTGATTGCCGCGTCTGTGTAGGATTGTTTGTCCATTGCCGGGGCAGGGCAGCATCAGGCTCACAGCGGTGCAGTGAAGCGCCACAGAAGCAAATCATAAAAGTTCGGGCTTGCACTGTAAGTCCCTGTCTTACACCCCAAAACACGAGGCTGAGTCTCAGCACTTTAGCAAAAACAGCTTTTATTCAGCTTGAAACAGGAAC